>NC_043007.1:29651166-29656166 GCF_006345805.1 Octopus sinensis
TGAGTAATTATGGTTAAACACAGTTTAACCTGCATCTATACATTACAAAATGAAGCAACATTTACCTTCAGAGTTTTATTAAGACTGTTTTTTTTTTCAAAATAATTTCTTCCATTCTGGCTTCTGACACATTCAGCCTGAATATTCTCATACTGGAAGTCAAATTAATGCTGTTTCGGCTGATATCAAATTTAATGCTAATCTGTGCTTCCTACAGAGTAACATTTTCGCGTATCTACGCATAAGCGTGCATTGAGATATATATCATATAATACCTTGAGATATAAATCATATTTAAGCTAGTATATAGCTTTTAAGCCACTGACCCCGAATGGGAAGATCTGCAAACATATCTCTGACTTGTTTTGGAGAATTTGTTGCAATTGCTTCCCCCAGAGTCATATCCCAATGATGATCGTATTCTCGCAAAAAATCATGTAGAACAAAGCGCGGAAAACAATCGCAGTAATGAAAACACAGCAATCCAAAGTTTCAGGGTTGCAGGTTCGGATTCGGCCCAGAATGTTTTTAGTTTACTCACGGAGTCAGCCTGATTCCAAAATGGTATGATATGTTGGGCTGTAGGAGTAAAGTCGAAAAAGTGTGACACACTGAAACACCGACACACTGACATTCACATTTATTATATTATATTATATTAAGGCAGCAAGCTGACAGAAACGTTAGCGCGCCGGGCGAAATGCTCAGCGGTATTTCGTTTGCCGTTACGTTCTGAGTTCAAATTCCGGCGAGGTCGACTTTGCCTTTCATCCTTTCGGGGTCGATAAATTAAGTACCAGTTACACACTGGGGTCGATGTAATCGACTTAATCCCTTTGTCTGTCCTTGTTTGTCCACTATATGTTTAGCCCCTTGTGGGTAGTAAAGAAATAGGCACTTGTCTGCCGTTAGGCTGTGAGTTCGTATTCCGCCGAGGTCGACTTTGCTTTTCATCTATTCGGGGTTCGATGAAATTAGCACCAGTTACGTATTGGGGTCAATGTAATTGACTTAATCTCTTCCCCCAAAATTTGGGTCTTTGTGCTACCAGTAGAAAGGATTAAAGTTGAAGAAGTGCGACACACTGACATTCACATTTATTATATTAGTTATGTTCGATTTCAAACGAACTTTATTTGAATCAAAATGTATTTTATGAACCCTAAACTTGCGCAACACCATCCTTTATGCAAAGAACCTCGATTAGGCCATAGGAAGATCTTCAACTAACACAAACTGTGACCTGAATAAGATGCATGCCACTGAAACTCCTATACAAGTTTACATCTAACACCTTCCTTTACGTCCATGCTTCATTAAACCCCAAAACTAATAAACCCCAATCAAAACAGAAAATTAACAAACCCCTGTCAAACCATCCCTTCCTCTTCATCCAGACACTATTTTCGTCCTGTCCTACTTTATTCTTCTTCTTACGCAACCACTTCTACTTTCTACCAACGAACTTACGTCACACCTAATTTTCACACACACATTGCTTCACTCACTAAAAGTTCTATAGACAAGGCTTTGAAAACCAAACTGAAGCATTGTCTGATGACTGCGTTTAACCCGAAACTTTGAAATTACTGTCAACCTTGTAAAAATGAGTAATTATGATATTCCTTCCTTCGTCTGTCATATTCTGTTCTATTGTTTTGGTGGCAATCCGTTTAGGTTTGGTTTTTCTTCCATTTTTTCTCAAAGAGATTCTTTTCCGAAAGATTTTATCTGAAAAATACTTGAAAGAATTCCTGTTAAACGCAGCTTTGCCTTTTTTTCTTTTTTAACGATAAAGGTTTTTTTTCTTTCTTCCACTTCTTGTTGTTTGCTTTAAATGATCACAAGAGGGCGCTGTTATTTTTCCGTTAGTTTTTTCTAATGTCAGTGTCTTTTCAAGTTAATCTCATTTCAAAATTTTTCTTTCTTAATCCCACGATAATTTTTGCTCTATTAATTTTAATAATTGTGTATTTGCTTACGAGGTGTTTTTTTTTCTTTCTGGTTTTTATTTGTTTCACATAATTTTTTGTCCTTGTTGTTCTTGCAATTGTTCTATTTCACAGAGAATAATCCAACTGTGGCACGCAATGAAAATCATTCAGACCGTACACTATTGTCATTTTTAGGCAACGTATATCGAGGACTACCCTATTCAAATGTTATTTAATCCCATTTCCTTTTAAGACAATTGGCTGTGATATGAGGGAAATTTGGCTGTTGTTTCTGGAAAATAGAGCAAAAGTCTTGTTTTTGCTGTTTTTTCTTGATTTGGTTGTTTGCTATAAATCCTGACTGTTTCAAACACGTAACTGTTGTTTATTTACGTTGTCTATAAACAGAACAAGACGAACATAGAAATATTTTCAGTACATAAATGTTGTAATTAAAAACATCTGCTCGAGAAGGAATTGTGCTAAATCTATAAACAAGACGTCTACAGAGAAATAAAACCAGGTAAGTATATTTTTATTATTTCAACATACCAAGTATAACAGATCAATGTTACCAGCGCATCATGGACACAACACTAAAACGCCATCACTTTCTACAAACATTCAGTCTGACAATCTCTCTTTCTCCCTCTCCCCTTCTCTCTCTCTCTCTCTTCCCCTCTCTCTCTCTCTACCTCTCTCTCTCTCTCTCTCTCTCTCATAGGGATGACATATATCACAAAGTGTTAACTCTGTTTCACAAACACTAAAAAACTTCCTCAGCAAAACAAGGAATATTTCATGTTTTCATCGTCTCTTCACCAGACTTGACCAAGCTCAGCTAAGGTTCACAGCGGTTTATACAATATTCCATATCTGAGACACTCCCCCTGCTTCTCAAGCAAAACTTCCGGGCCCCATAGAAAAAAAAACAGAAAAGAAAAAGGAAAACCCGTCCATTTTCTTGAAACTCAGGGAATAATTCAGCCTCCGTTAGCTCCTGCCTCTCAACTAACTCCTCCGTTAGAGTTTCAAGTATTATTCACATATCTAGTACGGTGCCGTTCCTAGACACACAGACAACCCACACCGAGCATAAAAATATTATCTTTTCTCTTTAATAAGTAAAGAATTAGCAACGCAAAAGCAACAAGTGACCCACGAATGTGCTGTGCTTTCTTTCGTGCAAATAATACAAAGATTGTCCAAACTGTTGAAGCAGCGAAACTTGGTCGTAGAGAACAGAATCAATATAAAATAAACAATACAAACGGTGTAATATCATAAAGTTAAATATGATAACAAGGTGGATATCCACAAAATTGTCAGTCATTAGAGATTGTGGAAGTCTAAGGCAACAATTATTTCTGTGGTTGTTGGTTTATTTGGCGCAACACTTAAACTGCTACGTAAGAGGTTGAAAGAAACTGGAACTGAGGATTGCATCGTCGCTCTACGATCCAGTATTCTGCAAGAATTCTTAGAAATATTCTTGAGATTTGCGGAGATATGTTGTCCCCAAACTTCAAGACAACATTCTTGCTAAGTAATATTGTATTAATAGTTTTATTAATAATACTTTTTTTCTACTAAAGAAACAAGGCCTGAAATTTAGGCATAGAAGAAGCCAAGTGGATTGCATCGACTCCGAAAGGATGAAAGGCAAAGTTGACCTCAGCGGCATTTGAACTCAGAAGATAAAGAGTCGGAAGAAATGTTGCAAAGCATTTTGTCCGGCGTGCCAAGGATTCTGCCAACTCGACGCCTGTCGACGACAATGGCTGCGATAATAATTTCTATTTGCCACGAGGACAACAAATTTAGGTGGGAAATTACAAAACCTGTGGGCTTTATACAGCAATTTAAAACAGGAATGTAATACGATATCTGAATAGAGGCACCACCAACAGAAGTACCGCCATTAAGGGCCAGTCAAGGTAGTGGACGCCAACAAGGACGAGTGCGCGCTCCTTGTGTAATTTACTGTGTAGAGGCGAATGCTCAGGATTGGTCGGTTACCTTTGGCCAATCCCGCTTCTCTCACTCAAGTTTTAATTCATTTATCGAACGGACGCCTCACACCCATTCACCTGCGATCTTTATTGTTTTCACGAAGGCATTGCATATTGTAAACCTGCTGAAGCTACGACAGACAAGGTTTCGATACCCGCAAAAGTTCACTCAAGCGATCGATCCTATAAAGATTTCGTGAGCTTTTCCCCACGAGTCTATTAACCATGTGTATATAATATATAAAGCAATATATAAAGTTATATATATATATATATATATATATATATATATATATATATATATTGACCCTGTTGTCACTATGCCGATTATCATGCATGTTCATGTATATATATACATATATATATATATATGATAGATCGCTAGCCTCTACACATTCTTTATTTTCTCTCCTTGTTTCTTTCTGTGGAAGAGTGTAGGCTCGAAATGTTAAAGGCTTTTTCACTTTCTGAGCGTTATACTAATACATCTGTTCGTTGTCTATAACACTCGTCTTCGTCTTTTGTTTTGTTCGTAAACTCTCTCTCTCTCTCTCTCTATATATATATATATATGTGTGTGTGTGTGTGTGTGTGTGTGTGTGTGTGTGTGGTGTGTGTGTGTGTGTGTGCGTGTATATATATATATATAATATATATATATGTGTGTGTATATATGTATGTATATATGTTTCCGTGCGCGTGTGAGTGTGCATGTATGTATATAAGAATGGAACATGATAGAGTGGCACTTGCCCTACCAACAATCTTTGCCTAATGAAGCCATCTTACCCCAGTCTTAAAAAATAAACAACTGGGTAACGAATGACTGAACTAACAAAAACAGCAACATTATCAGTCGCAGCAGCAGCAGCAACAGCAGTGGAGGTGCAATGGCCCAGTGGTTAGAGCAGCGGACACGCGGTCGGAGGATCGTGGTTTCGATTCCCAGACCCGGCGTTGTGTGCGTTTATTGAGCGAAAACACCTAAAGCTCCACGATGCCCCGACAGGGGGGTGGGTGGCGACCCCTGTTGTACTCTTTCGCCCCAACTTTC
>NC_043007.1:29661166-29716166 GCF_006345805.1 Octopus sinensis
ATGCCACATTTTTTTCAATTTCTATTAGCAAGTCTTTATATTTACTAATCTTGTCAAATTCTTTCGCCTCTATATTGTGATCACAAGGAATACTCATCTCAATTAATAAACATTATTATTATTTATGGGTTTTTCTTCTTCTTTCAAATTCGCTTCCATTTCTTGCCGAGTGTCTTCCCGACTCCTAGGGCAAAGAAACTCATAGTATACATTGGTAGGCCATTAAATTAAACTCACTAGTTCGTTAATTTTTTTTTATAGAAATAAAGTTAAATTAAAATACATGGGTAGTAATAGTTCTCACATCGACAATGCTCTTCTCAATAAGTGTGATGTACCAGTTAAGACAATCTTTTGCACTTCTTGCAGGGATGGTAAGCCAGGGATCATTCTCATATAATTTTCGGTTCCCTTCTTGATCATTCCTAGTGCTCCTACGATCACTGGTATTGTAACCGCCTTGAGATGCCACATTTTCTCAATTTCAATGAGCAGGTCTTTATATTTTGTGAGCTTGTCAAATTCTTTTGCCGAGATATTATGATCACAGGGGAAGCTCATGTCGATCAATACGCAAACTTTATTGTTTTGGTCTTTCACAACAATATCCGGTTTATTGGCTTTGATGGTTCGGTCTATATGTACTGGAAAGTCCCACAGAATCATTACATTTTCTCCTTCAGTTACAGCTTCAGGGTGGTGATTATACCACTTGTCGGCAGGTTTGATATTGTAATGCCGACTTATTAGCCAGTTTAGATATTGGCCAACTCTGTCATGTCTTAATTTATACTCCACTGGTGCTAAGACTTTACATCCAGAGATTAGGTGGTCCACTGTTTCAATCATATCGTTGCAGAATCGGCATTTTTGGTCTGCTCCATTTTTCATCACATTGGCCTGGTAGTTCCGGGTTAATAGGTTTTGATCTTATTATTATTATTATTGTTATTATTATTATTCAGTAGTTTTATTTTTATAGCGTTTATTATTATTATTTATTATTATTATTATTATTATTATTATTATTATTATTATTATTATTATTTATTATTATCATCATTATCACTATCATTATTATTATTATTATTATTATTATTATTATTATTATTATTATTATTATTATTATTATTATTATATTATTATTATTATATTATTCGCGGTCCGATGTCTCCAGTGCGAGCAGTGGCGTGCCTCAAGGTTCAGTGCTTGGGCCCTTTTTGTTCTTAGTCTTCATAAATTACTTGCCCGACGACCTCACACAACACACCCTTCTATTTGCCGACGATATCAAACTGGTCGCTCCTCGCGGTAATATAGAGGATCTTCGTCGATGCCTCCACCAAATTTGGAAGTGGTCTAACGATTGGGACCTGTGTCTGAACGTGTCAAAGTGCTGTCATCTGCCTGTCGGCTCTACTCCTGCAACTTAACTTGATTTCGAGCCGGGTCGTCTGCTGCTGGAGAGGACCTAGGTATCTTGGTGGATTCCTCCTTTTCGCCTTCGGCCCAGTGCGTCCATGCTGCCAACAAAGCACGCGGAATTCTGTTCTTGATTCGACGGTCATTCGGAATGCTCACAGCAGCCATATTCCTACCACTCTATGTCACGCTGGTGAGACCCATATTGGAGTATGGGATTCAAGCCTCTTCTCCTTATCTCCTCAAAGACATACAGCATCTCGAAAGAGTCCAGAAGCTGGCTACCCGCATGGTTCATGGTCTCAAAAATTTGTCCTACGAAGAAAGGCTGAGGACGCTCGACCTTTATTCTCTTGAAAAACGCCGCCGCCGTGGTGATCTCATTCTCGCCCACAACATCATAAGCGAAAAGTGTAACCTCTCGAAAGAGCTGTTCTTCACTCCTGCTCCAGAGCGTCGGCTGCGGGGTCATTCTGAAAAGCTCTACCTGCGACGATTTCATCTCAATCGAAGAGAGGAGCTTTCTCCGTCCGGGTTGCGGATCCGTGGAACAAGCTGCCAGACGAGATGGTGAAGATGCCGACGACCGCTTTGTTCAAAGCCTCACTTGACCTCAAGTGGCCTGAACTCTTTACATGAACACCACCCTGTACTTAACTCCATGTCCCCCTACATGGCCTTGCTATTTGCTTTTGAGCCAAATTAACTAACTAACTAACATTATTATTATTATTATTATTATTATTATTATTATTATATTATTATTATTATTATTATTATTATTATTATTATTCAGTAGTTTTATTTTTATATCGTGCTTTCACTTCACTAGCGACCGCAACTCTGTGTGCCTTGGGTATGTGCTGTGTTTTGTTGTGATGCTCTGATGGTTATTGTATGGAAAGTGTTCTGCGTAAGATGTGTGCAGTGCCCAGTAGTGCAATTTTCTGTATGTTATATATATTTGTTAGTCCTGGTGTTTTTGTTGTGTGTTTGTCTGAATATTTTTTTATCATACCTAATGCGCCTACTATGATGGGAATTGTTTCTGTTTTTAGATTCCACATTCGAGTTACCTCTATTTCCAAGTCTTTGTATTTTGAAAGTTTCTCCATTTCTTTTAGAGAAGCGTTTTATAGAAGCGTTGTCATCTATGTGTGTGTGTGTGTGTGTGTGGTGTGTGTGTGTGTGTGTGTGTGTGTGTTGTGTGTGTGTATGTGTGTGTTTGTGCGTTTGTCTTCCTACCGTCGATCGACAACCGATGCCGGTGAGTTTACGTCCCCACAATCTAGCGGTTCGGCAAAAGAGACCGATATAATAAGTACCAGGCTTACAAAGAATAAGTCGATTTGTTCGACTAGAGGCGGTGCTCCAGCATGGCCACAGTCAAATGGCTGAAACACGTGAAAGAATAAAAGAATACACACACACACACACACACATGTTATAATCTAAATGTAGTTCTACATGTCATATTGAGAAGGGGTTTACTTCAATTAAAGATGGCGGCTGGTGTAATCCTGAAATCTTTTTGCGGTGGAGACGACAAATAACAGGACTCCTTTTGGGACGCTGGCAGAAGTCAGGACTCCATTTATTTAGTAAACGCTGTGTGTGTGTATGCTTGTGTGTGTGTGTGTGTGTGTGTGTGTGTGTGTGTGTGTGCGTTAAGGCGAGTAACTATCGGTGATTGATCAGCTGTGATTGATCGATGTTAAAAACCAGTAAAACTCGGTCAGTTTTTTTCCGAGTCTGTTGATTCTAGGTACAAAACAATCAAAACTATTCACGCTCCCTCTTTCTTTCTCTATCTCTTTTTCTCTCATTCTGTTTGTTGATCCCTCTTCCCCCCTATCTCTTTCTCTCCCTCACTCTCCCCTCTCTTTCTACCTCTGTCAATCCACTCTTTCTGTATCTCTCCTCCCCCTCTTTTTCCTTCTCTGTTTATTCTTCAAAGCGAGGCTAGAATTCTGTTTTTGTTTTTGTCCCGACTTTTTATCGGCTGTATTTGTTGACATTACACATACAGACACAAGCACACTCACATACACACACACACACACACACACATATTACAAGGGATGACAAGTTCAAAAGAAGATGTTGCCAGTCATACACACACACACATACACACACGCACACGCGCGCACACGCGCGCACACGCGCGCGCGCACACACACACACACACACACACACACACACACACACGTGTGTGTGTGTGTAAGGAAACAGATGATTCCATTTTTAGTTTTGTACGATATTTGCTCATTTACTTGCTCGAATGTGATTGGTCATGTAATTTTCAGTGTGATAGCTTAGCCTTATGCCATTGGTCAGTTCGATGGTCACGTGTGTTGTCTTACCAACATTTTATAATTATGTATTGTTATTGTTGTTGTTTGACACCAGGTCAAGCTTCATCCACAAAAACTATGATTAAAGTCGTTCCAACCATGCCTTATCATCCTTTGCTAGTCCAGACATAGATATAAGGTTACATCATTCACTGTCCCTCATTTGAAAAGACATTATGATAAAATTAGAGAGAGATTTAACTGCTATTTCTCACGAGTCGATCGACACCCTACAGGCTCCTTTGCTGACTCTAAATATAGTTTCGTGCTAGTCAAAGGAATTTATTGTTTGTCGTATATGAGGACGGATGGCCTGGTGGTTAGGGCGCTGCACTAACGATCGCGAGGTCATGGGTTCGATTCCCGAATCGAGTGGTCTGTTGTGTTCTTGTGCAAAATACTTCATCTGGTGTTACTTTGCGATGACTTCGACACCTGACATGGGGGTACACTGTGCACTTGACAGGTAATGTCAATTTGATGGAGGAAGTGAGCTAAAGTACAGCTCAAGCATTTGATCCCTGTAAACAGACCCCCCCCCCTGCGCAGGGGTCTTTCCAGGACTCGCGACACAACGATTATTGTCTGTTGCTGTGATTATTGTTTTGCGACATGTCTATCTTAACCCAACACACCTATGACCAAAATCGCTCCGGCCGTGACTAAAGAAATCTTATTTTATTGCGACATAAGTGTATCTAGGACTACACTATATAATATATCTTGCTACTTCAGAGAAAGTAGCGTGTGCTGTTAGTACGGACGACAGCAAACGGTGTGGTCGTGTTTGTAAAGTGGCAGCCACTTTCCCTTGTTCGCCAGTCCGATTCTATGGCCTCCATCTATCATCACGATACGCAGCCTTAGGAAATACACACTTCTATACACACACTCACAGCAACACATATACACGTACATCATTGCATGCCAACATATGTGAGTATGTAGGTGTGTAGATGTGTACATACATACACACATGCATACAAACACACATACGTACGTACATACATACATACATACATACATACAAAAATACTCTGTTGTTGATGTTGAAATTCCAATGAAGAAGCCTTGGATTTAGGTTAGAAACCGATTCTTTCTCTATTGGTAAGAAACATTGAAATAAAACAATAATGACATAAATATGTACTATATATATATATATATCGATTATATCGATTCCAGTGCGTAACTGGTACTTATTCAATCGACCCCGAAAGGATGAAAGGCAAAGTCGACCACGGTGGAATTTGAACTCAGAACGTAGCGACAGACAAAATGCTGCTAGTGTTTGTATGTGTAATGTCAACAGCTTGCCGCCTTAGTCGTACAAGTTATAATGCTGAAGTCAAACCAAGTAGTGATATTTTAAAATCATTTAATATGTATATTTCCTGTCGCCGTGATATATCATAGGAAATGTATCCATTACATACATACAACATGCAACATGCATATATATATATATATATATATATATATATATATATATATACACCTGTAGTCTTGTAAATTTCTGATATATGGTCAGACAATAGCTATCTCACTGACGAGACATCTGTACACCATCGGATTAACGTGTCATACATTCGTCGACAGTTTTACCTTTCAGGTTGTTTTCCATTTATGATTCGTGATGAATATCTAGAATTTCAGTTGATTACTAATCATGACTGCTTTTGGTCTTTCTCTAAGGATTATAAAGACTGCGGCAAAAAGCTCTCCCATACTTCGCCCGATTACTGATGCGGTCCCAGTGAAGCTAGGAAGATGATAAACGTTGGATTCGTGCAGCTGATGTTCATCGCTTTTGTTTTCCTTTCTATCAGAGAATGGATCGATACACATCTAGCGTTTTCTGTTGAAACGTTTGTTTTTCCTTGGAAAGCTATCTTTTGCCGCACCTAATATTTAGAAATCAGATGCTGACTACTAAGTTCGGGATAAATTTGATAGTTTACATAAAAGGAAAAGAAAACCAGAATAACCCATCCAAAAATGAAAGTAAATTTTAAGAAAATCAAAAATGTCAACTATGGCTGGTATGTAGCAGTTTGCTCAAAGTAACCGTCCTCAGCTTCTGTCACTGTCTAAAGACGGCTCTGGAACCTGGTACATGCGTTCCTCACAGTGTCCCTGGGAAGATCTTCGAGCACCTCGTTGATTTTGGCCACCATCTCGGCCTTGGGTTGCAAGTACAACGTTGAATGTCTTTCTCAACCATGCCCCACACTTAGTAATCCATGGAGTTACAATCGGAGGGATTAGGAGGCAAGAATTTGGGATTGGGGAAATCGTAGAAATTTTCTGACAACCACTACCGACTCTTGCCAGAGGAATGGCTAGGAGCCGAATCCTACCGCCACACATATTGCTTTCAGAAGCAATCCTCTGAAGCCAGGGTTCGACCAGTTCCCAGCAGCTTCTCAGGTCCTGTTCATTAATTGTTGAATGAATTCCGGCCTGTGGGTGCAATTAGAACTCCTGATGTATTTCTTCCTGCTGGCCACAGCTTCGAAGTTCCTGTTGCAGCTGCCTATGTCATGTCTTATCGCTTTTACTCTGTTCGCAGAGCAGTGAGCAGCAGTCATGATGTCGTCGTTTCGATTCCCGGCGCAAATCATTTTGATACTGGTAACTCTTTTTCAGTTTCCATTTGGCTTCCAGCCCTCCATGTCAGCAACCAATATTTTCTCAACTACAGCTTTAAATTTTATGCCCTCCAACACCGTTGACTGTTCACCAGTAACAATCTGCACCTGAAAAAAAAAGTAAAGAGACATGAAGAAAAATTGTCAACTTTAGCCCGAACACTTGAACATTAATCGTGTGACGCAGATTTAAGACATAACTGGAATATATTAAAGATTAAAACTCAAAGAAAAGGAAATCCTGGAAAAGAAAATAGACCGTAATTTTGTTCAACCCACGCTTCTGCAGGAATGTGGCTTTTAGCATTTTCAGAAATTCCCTGGAGTTAAACTTCATTTCCCATCAAGCAACAAGTACTGAAACCTGTTTAAAAAAAAGCGCAAACTTAAGTACAGCTTTATAAAACTCGTTGCCGTGTACAGGTAAGTAGAAGCTTTAAGAACAAACTACACACCTGAGAGAAGTTAAGAGAAATACTTGTTTCTGGCAATGTCGCGTTTTATCCGCTCCATTTGCTTATTCTTACTTAAAATACAAAGTAGGCATCTTTTAAGTTTGGGCCTAATGATACGGTTTTCATAGTACTAACCATTAGTACTAACATTTGGAATATATCATAGGAAATGGAAGCAAAAAGAAAACACTCATTTATTAGCTTCATCAATATCCTTCTATATTTTCATCACGAAGAACTGTTGTTGTTTGTTCGATGTTAGATAATATTTGAGATTTGTTGATAACTTTGAGAAGAACAAAGAGAAACGAAGATGAACCAATGAAAATGATGATATTGACAAATAAGGCAAATAACAGATTTAGAACAGCTTCTACCTTGAAATTTTGAATAAAAAAAAAATTGTTGTATGTTAGATTAATGAATATCTCCAGCTTTTTCTGCCGCCGAGGGACAACATATCTGTGTTCCTCTGTGATTCCTGTGTTATATAGTAAGGGATATTTGCCAATATTTCCCCATCATAAAGTGGCGTACTAGCAGAATCGTTAGCACATCGGGCAAAAAGCTCAGCGGCATTTCGCCCGTCTTTACGTTCTGAGTTCAAATTAGGCTGAAGTTGACTTTACCCTTCATTCCAGTTGAACACTGGGGACGATGTAATCGACTTGCCCCTCCCCTCAAAATTGCTGGCCAAATTTGAAACCAATATTCCATTGTCATGAAGTGGTGAGCTGGCAGAATCATTAGCACGCCGAATAAAATGTGTTGCGGCATTTCGTCCGTCTTTACAATTCAAATTCGGCCGAGGTCGACATTGCCTTTCATCCTTTAAGAGTTGATAAAATAAATATCATCTGGACACTTGGGTGGGCAATACTCACTACTCCGGCTCCCATCAAAACTGTTGACTTTGTGCCTAAATACTTAAGAACAACAATGATTTTTTACATAGGAACAAGATCAGAAAACTGAGGGGCGCAGACAGTCTATTAAATCGACCTCAGTATATAACTGGTACTGTATTTTATTGAATCCAGAAGGGTGAAAAGCCTTAGCAAGAACAGTGATACATACGGACCTAAAACTGTTAGATTTGGGTAGGTGTGGGGTTATAGTCTGTCAGATCAACCCCAGCATTTTATTGGTATTTTATCAACCCCAAAAAGGGTAAAAGGCAAAGTTGCTTTGTGTGGGATTCAAATTCAAGACATTAAAAGGACGTCACTAAAACGTCATTCCGTGACCACCAAAAGCGACAATGAAATTGATTTCTTTTTAACTGATTTCAGAGATTGGAAACAAATTTCATCATGAATCACATAGATAACGCCATGTGTGTGTGTGTGTGTGTGTGTGTGTGTGTGTGTGTGTGTGTGTGTGTGAGAGAGTGAGTGTGTGTGCGCGCGCGCGTGCGTGTGTGTGTATGTATGAATGAATGTATGTATACATATATATACATATATATATATACATACATACACATATATATGTGTATATATATATATATATATATATATTATATATATATATGTTTATACGTATGTATATATATATATGTAATATGTATGTATATATATATATATATATATATATATACACATATATATATATATATAAATAAATATATAATATATATATATATATATATATATATATATATATATATATATATGTCTGTAAATACTGTGGGTTGACGTGTTATTCTTCCTGAAGGTCGACATGTTCATTGGATCTATTTTTCATTTTTGCCGCAATTTCTCTTTCTCTGTTCAATTCACTGTTTCAGGAGTTTTGAATTGTTCGCTTGGAATTAGTTTATTCTTGCTGGGGGTAAGTGTGGATTATGTTGCGCTAGATGAGATTATTATAGCTGGCGGCAGGTTTGTAAAACCGGAAGTAGTTTATTGTCACTGACGTTTGACAATGTTTCACAAAATCTAAATTATTTTCAATGGAAGTACTCATGTTCAATGAAAACTGGTTCATCATTGCTGGAGGTTTGCTTACACCTGAATGTACGTTGATTGCTCTTGGAAGTTGACACACATTCCCTGAAATATAGTTTATTGTTACTGGGGGGAGATATGTTGTCTTTAGTCTATTTGTTGCAAGAATTGCCATGTTCAGGTTTATTAAATTTAGTGTAACAGGGGTTTGTTGCGCTCTGTTACATGTACTCCCTTTACTCTGCTGTTTATTTCTGTGCTTCCATAGATAACTGAATATTATCTGTACATCCTTGTGTTTGGGAGTTTGGCTGTGTGATTACATCATTATAGACTCGACTCTGTCGGTCACGAACGACCATGGCTGCACCTAACAATTTCCCCGTCCAGGGTACAAGTTTGAGTGGAAAGTCGCCTCGCCGGCGAACGCACAACCTAGGGCTGTTTTTATGGAAGACCAGCAGTCGCCCATGCATACCAGCCTCTCCTCTCCACGCCACTGATGTTATCCAAGGGAAAGGAAAAGGGGCCGATACAGCTTGGCATCAAAGGCGTCGTAACTCATTACTACAGCTGAGTGAACTGGAGCAACGTGAAATAAGTAAGTGTCTTGCTCAAGAACACAACACACAGCCCGGTCCGGGAATCGAACTCACAACCTCACGATCGTAAGCTCGACGCTCTAACCACTGAGCGTCTAGTTGTCCCCATCTTTAAGGCGGCGAGCTGGTACAATCGTAACCACACCGGAAACAATGCTTAGCACCATTTTTTTTTCTTCCGACTTTGCGTTCTGAGTTCAAATGCTGCCAACGTTGACTTTGCCATTCTTCCTTTCGGTTCGATAACATAAGTACCAGTTGAATACTGGTGTCGACCTAATTGACTTACTCCCTAAATTGCTGGCCTTGTGCCAAAATTTGAATCTGATATTATTTTTACATCGCAATAAAACGTTTTCTTCTTTAATTCCTTCCCGATTATGACGGTCTGTTATTTACGTCTGTCTGTGTGTCGTTCGATATTTTTTTTTTGGTTTGATATTTGGATGTTTGATGTGATTGTTCGACGTACGTTGTGGTGTTTGATAGTTTGCTATCATGCTGTTCGATAGTTTAATGTTGTGGTATTTGAGGCTTTGATGACATGCTGCACAATCGTCTGATGTTTTTAACATGTGGTCTGCTGTGACTAAGAAGACCCATGATCAAAGATGTTCCAACTGTGACCATCCCATCTAGTATTCAGATTTCATGTCATCAGGACTATAATTTCATTGGGTTTTCAATTTTAAGATTACCGCGTGATCCGAGGGACATTTAGCTGCTAATGGTGGCAGGTCCAGTGACTATGTAGAAGTTCTCTTCCCTTAGCTGTTGTGACGTTTCTATGACACTGTAGCGGCCATGGTTGGAGATTCATAAAACGTCTTCTCAAACGTGGGGGCTAAACAATAACAACAGCAAAGCAACAACAATACCATCACAATCATTACCACGACGACCACCACCACCACCTCCAACAACAACATCACAAACAATCCCAGTAACACTACCCCCCGCTACCCGCCACTCACCCCCCCCCCCCCGTTAATTCCGGTCATCCATTGATATAAGCAACGATGGAAAACTTACAATAATCTCGAATATTTCTAATAATTAGAAATAATGGGCTTTGCTGATGCATTGCAGGTGTAGAGGTGGGGGTGTGTAATTGATTGTAGGGGTAGGGTGGGATGGAGAGGTGTATAGTCCATATCAGATAAAGGGTGAGTGGGGAGGGTGTCATTAATTCCATAAACGGCTTCGTTGTTATTACATAAATTCACTTGGAACAATGGAATTAATTCTGTTCAGGAAATAACACACATAGACACACATGTATACATATATACATACGCACACATAGATTCACACACACGCGCACACACACACGCATATACACACTCATACATATACGTGTAAGTGATTTCTGAGGAGACTTTAGATGGTTTCGATTGAATTAATAATCTCATCAATGTGGGAAGAGATACCATCACTGATCTCCGGGATGACACAAATTCACTCGCAACCTTCCAAAGTCTTAGAAACTGGTGACTTATATATGTTGAATATTTGCATATCTGCATATTTGCTCTGTGAATTTTTACATATCTACATTCAGTGTGCATGTACAACATGTATCTGCATGTAGTAAGCATGTGTTTATCTATATATCTGTCTATCTTATATAATGTTATGCTACAGGCACACAGAGCAGCGATGATTAAAACAAACTGTTTATTATCGTTATATAATATTTTCGTGTACACTCATACTGAGAACCATCTTCGTTACGATAACTGTCTCGGAAAAGAAATTCTACCAACAGGCAATATATGTGAAATCACTCTGAGCTGGACACCAAATGATATCATCTGACTACAGGCCACATGTTTCTGCATCTTTACGCTTCATCAGCTGCAGATACCGAAGCTGTCGTTCACAGTCCATTAAGAATTGCCGTTCTTAGATGTAAACAGAAAATAATATATTTACTGGCATGTGCAAGCTTTTCAAGCTGTAATTAATTAATTAATTAATTAGGAGCACACTAAGCAGCAATGATTAAAATAAAGCTGTGGGTTACACATAAGAACAACTCTTTGCGAGATTTAGACATGAGCGACAGTTTTGTGTCTGTTTGATGAAGCTAACGAAGCAGAATTACGTATCCTGCTGTTCAATGACGCCATTCAAAGCCCAGCTTGGTGGAAGGAGAATTTTTCTTTCGGGACAGTCACCACAACGGAGGCCTTTCCACGTTTCAGTGTACACGAATGTGTTCAATATAAATGTACAACATTTTATGTAACATGTGTTTGTGCATCCGTGTGTATGTATAGATGTAGGCATATATATATGTGTGTGTGTATATACATAAATATGTGTGTGTATATATATAAATATGTGTATACATACATACATACATACATACATACATATATATATATATATATATATATATATATAGGTAGGTAGATAGATCGATTGATAGACAGATAGATATGTATGTATGTATGTATGTATATATATATATTATGGTAGTAAGAATAGTATTTAACAACTATTTCTAAATTTCAGTATGTGGTGAAGCAATTTTGCTAAACCCTAATTACAATTATGTTTATAATTATAAAATTTATATATATATAAATATAATATATAAATATATATATGCATCTATTTTCTTTCCTCCACCTCACTCTCTATTTTGTATCACATTTACACTAACTATGATTTAACCATCCTCTCACACCGTTTCAAATGAAGGGATATAATTAATAAATATCCTAGAAACAGCTGTAAGACCTTCTATCTATAAATGCTCTAATATCTACACAGCCTTGAATTTTTATCTTATTATGCAAAAAATTCTTATATATATATACATACATACATACATACATACATACACACATATATATATATATATATATATATATATATATATATATACATATATATAATTTAAATAATCAGATCCACAAACAAACAAATTGAACCACATCAATTGATAACTTTTGGATACAAAACATGACATAACGGATACTATTATCCCTTAGTCGGTTACTAAAACCACTAATTCTGCTTATCTTATATATATATATGTGTGTGTGTGTGTGTGTGTATTTAAACAGACGCCAGTGCAGTTTTGTAAAAAAATCATGTTATCTTATTTACGGCGGTTTATTTTCTTTACTAAGTTTCAGATGTTTTCATAGAAATAAATCTTTGGTGCAATCCGTCCGTGCTGTAATATTTCAAATACATTTCATTCTCTTAGTTTCTAGAATTCCTGCTGCGACTGTAAATATTTTTTGAACTGAACATTTATCTCCATAGCCACACAAATATAAATTTTTGTTTAAGTTTCAATTTCAAAATCGCACTGACAAAAGCGAGTTTATTAAAGTACAGATGTAACTGGAATGTGAGAAGCGTGGAAAAAATAAAGTAGATTAATGTTGTTAGTATTTGTTTCTTTTGATAACTTTTTCAAAATTTCTTACAGAGAACAAATCATTAGGAAAAATGACTTCATCTGATAAAAGGAAGAACAAAGCAGAATATATTTATGAAAGAGATTTCTGCTCGGTATGAGTCAGGTTTATTTACACAAGATGATCATAGCCATCTGAAAAGATATACAGTGGTAGATGTACACGAATGGAACCGCATTCGTCCGCCGAACAATCTCTAAAGAGTCATGAAGAATGATGAGTCATACGCATGACATGGTTATTGCCCTCTCTGTTGATTCAAAAGGAAATATCAAAAATGTCCTACTATCTATGCACTTATTCTATCTTTCCCTTTATTAATGACGTGGGATCCCTTATGATGTCAAAAATAAATTGTTCCGTCTTCAACTATTATTATATGTAACCGACCAAGCAATGTCAATAAAGCCACCTCTATTATTATAGAGTTTTCTTGTTGACGATGTTTGAAAGAAACAATTAAAATGTTGATATAGCCGACTTTTATAATTGGGGTTTTATATATTTCTTGCTGAATAATTCACGAAGTTTGTAACCCTTTGTAGAAATATTTACTTCTTGAGGAGAAGAATGTTTTCTCACGTTAGTTATCTATACTTTTTGTACGGTGGATTACACCAGACCATATGAAAACTCTCTCTGGTGCAGTTTTCATATCATTAGATAGATTATATGCTATTTTATATAGAATATAATATGCTATTACATACTTTTGTATTTTTCAAGTGGTTGCGTACGAAGGCCTAGTTATACTTGTTCTCTGCCCGATGAAAAGTTGAATTATCAAAGAAAAGACAGTTTAGATAATTACTACTTTTAGCTACCTTCAGTGGATGTCTGGAATATGACTGTATGTTTAGGAGCTACTTGTTAGGTTTTATAGAAAATTGGTAGGAATCTGAGGTTAGCTTCATAATTGTAACCAGGAAATTGGCAAATAATAGATTCGCTTCTCTTGTTATTTCTCAATTAATCTTTCATAACGCAGGTATGATTATTTCCTGCATATGTAACTGTGCATCCATACCACTACTTAAAGCCATTACGTCTTCATCTCTGTACATGCCGCTCTAATATTATTGTCTATCTGTAAGACGGCGATCTGGCAGAATCGTTACTCTTTTACTTGTTTCAGTCATTTGACTGCGGCCATGCTGGAGCATCGCCTTTAGTCGAGCAAATAGGCCCCAAGACTTATTCTTTGTAAGCCTAGTACTTGTTTTATCGGTCTCTTTTGCTGAACCGCTAGGTGACGGGGACCTAAACACACCAGCATCAGTTGTCAAGCGATGTTGGGAGTACAAACATATACACACACATGCATACATATATACATATCGACAGGCCCTTGTCCCCAAAAATTTCGGGCCTTCTGCCTAGTGTACAAAGGAATATGTACTTGTTTAAAAATTAAGACCTCTGACTGCCAGAAATGAAGACCTTTTATCAAATGAAGAACTTTTCTCAAAGTAATTCCGATTTGCCTTACGGAAATGTCAGTTTAGTTTTACGGAAGGTGAATCTTCTACAGTAATTCTTAAAAAAGCCATTTTGCTTTAACCTTGAAAGAATTAACAAGGCACCAATTGGATTCTAATATCATAGTCACGTGTCCTTGTAATATTCATCAACATTACGTGCACTTAAATAGGGACAGAAATTGCGAATAAAGCGCACACTTTTGACAAAGCCCTTGATAAATTATTCAACTGACTTCTCTACATGCCCAACCCACGCAAAAACTGGGCATGATTACTGCGCGGTTCCATCCGGATTCAGTTAAAAATATTTACAGTTCTGATGCAGTAAGTTTTAATTAGCTAAAATGTGTTATGGAGGGGGGAGGCGGGGGTAATAAATCTGAAGTTGTCATAAATTTAAAAAGTAACAAAGATGGAAATTTTAGTTGGATGATAGCTTTCGGAGAAACGGAGTAGGAAACGAATGAAACACTGTAGCTGCCTCATTCACCTTCACACATCTACGCTCATTCACCAATACACTCGTCTCACACACACACGCACACACACACACACACACACACACACACACACCACACACACACACACACTCTCTCCAGTTTCTCTCAGTTTCTCTCTTTATATATATATATATACATACATATATATATATAAATATGTGTATGTGTGTATACATACACCCACATAAATTTGTGTGTGCAAATGTGTGTATAAGTGCAAACACTACACATTTTATTAATGTGCGTGTCTGTGACTTCCTGTGTGTGTATGTGTATGTCTATGCATTTGGTGTATGCGTTTGTGTGAATCATTTTATATGCGAAAATATTTTATTCTGAACATCTTTTTAAGTATGTACACTCACACACTCACACATACATATATGCAAGCATCTGTTTCATTGCATGTGTCTGCATGTACCCGTATATATTTATGTTTAAACAAGTCTTATAACACACACACACACACACACACACATAAACACATATAGACATTTACATTTGACGGATCTTGTTTGTTATTTACACAACGTTTCGGCTGATGTAATCTCCAGCCTTCATCAAGTGTCCTGGGGGAATTTCGAACCTGTGTTCTCATTCTTAAGGTATTTTCCCCGATGTTGTTGTTGTTGTTGTTGTTGTTGTTGTTATTATTATTATTATTATTATTATTATTATTATTATATTATTATTATTATTATTATTATTATTATTATTCAGTAGTTTTATTTTTATATCGTGCTTTCACTTCACTAGCGACCGCAACTCTGTGTGCCTTGGGTATGTGCTGTGTTTTGTTGTGATGCTCTTATGGTAACTGTATTGAAAGTGTTCTGCGTAGGATGTGTGCAGTGCCTAGTAGTGCAATTTTCTGTATGTTATATGTGTTTGTAAGTCCTGGTGTTTTTGTTATGTATTTGTCTGAATATTTTTTTATCATGCCTAATGCCCCTACTATGATAGGAATTGTTTCTGTTTTTAGATTCCACATTCTAGTTAACTCTATTTCCAAGTCTTTGTATTTTGAAAGTTTCTCCATTTCTTTTAGAGACACGTTGTCATCTGCCGGTATTGATACATCAATTAGAAAGCATTTTTTTCTTCGTGATCTCTGATAACTATATCTGGTCTGTTGGCCTTAATTTCTCTATCTGTGTGTATTGGCACATCCCAGAGTATGGTTGCTTTCTCGTTTTCTGTGACCTTTTCCCTATTATTATTATTATTATTATTATTATTATTATTATTATTATTATTATTATTATTATTATTCTGGTTACTACTTGGAATCGAACTCGGAAACTTGGTCAAATAACCCCAAGATTCCGAGTTCGATTCCAGGCAGTGATCCTTATAATAATAATAATAATATAATAATAATATAATAATAATAATAAGATAGAACTGGATGCTGAACCGTGGTGGATTCGTTCTTGAAGGTGATACGCCAGCACGGCCACAGTCGAATGACTGCAGAGAAATAGATAACATACATATACATACATATGTATATATATAAATATATATATGTGTGTATGTGTGTGTATAATACTGGCACTCCGTCGGTTACGGAGACCTGGGTTCCGGTTGATCCGATCAATGGAACAGCAAGCTCGTGAGATTAACGTGCAAGTGGCTGAGTGTTACACAGACATGCGTACCCCTTCACATATTTCTCTGGGAGATTCAGCGTGACACACAGTGTAACAAGGCTGGCCCTTTGAAATACAGGTACTACTCGTTTTTGCCAGCTGAGTGGACTGAAGCAATGTGAAAATAAAGTGTCTTGCTCAAGGACACAATGTACCGCTGGGAATCGAACTCACGACCCTACGATCGAGAGCCGAATACCCTCACCACCAAGCCACGGACCTTTACAATCTCAATCTCTCTCTCTCTCTCTCTGTATATATATATATCGTCTTTTTTATGTTTCAGACATTTGGGTGTGGCCATGCTGGAGCACTGCCTTTAGTTGAAGAAATCGACTCCAGGATTTATTCTATCGGTCTCCTATGTTGAACCCCTACGTTGCGGGGGGATGTAAACACAAAAACATCGGTTGTCAAGCAATGATGGGGGAGGGCAAACACAGACACAAACAAATGCATATATATATACATATATATATATATATATATATATATATATATATATATATATAGATATACTCCGAGTAACAGCTTTTGTTAAATTTCTGCTGCTTTTAAATAAAGTATGTATATATGTGTGTGTCTGCACTCAGACAAATACACACATGCTCACTCTCACCCCCTCCCTTTCTATATATATATATATAATATACGAGGGCTTCCTTCAGTTTCCATCTCCCAAATCAACTCCCAAGTATTTGGTCGGCCCGAGGTTATAGTAGAAGACACCTGCCCAAAGTGCCACGCAGTGGGACTGAACCCGGAACCATGTGATTGGGAAGCAAGCTACTTACCACACAGCCTATTATATATATATATATATATACACCCACCATTCAAGAATACACACGTGTTTATAAATAGAACATTTATTGATATGTGTATGTGTGTGTGTACGTGTGTATCCATAGTTCTACATTGATAAAAGATGACTGCATGAGCCATATGGAACAGTGTGGCGGCGCTAGTGTACGCATGCTTATATAGGCATATACTTCTGCAGTGCTTTGCACCGCGCTCTCCTCTTCCACGCCCTTCTCTTTCAACATATCTTATGCGTGTGTGTATGTGTGTATGCGCGTGTGTGTGAGTATACATGTGTGTGTGTAAGTGTGTGTGTGCATTAAAATACCATTATTTTATGCTTGAGCATACACACTCCAATATACGCTCGCACACACGCGCACACACACGTGCAGCACACGTGCAGCACACACAAATATATATATATATTATATATATGTATATATACATATATATATATATATATATAATATATATACATATATATATATATATATATATATATATATATATATATATATATATATATACATATATATATTATATATATATATATATATATACATACATATATATATATATATATATATATATATATATATATACATATACATATGTATTTATGCATATATATATATGTATATGCAAGTATAGAGATACGACACTATCTACATCTAGACATACACACAAATATAAAGACATACCATCTGCTCTATCTTTATATATATTACCGTCATAAATGCTATTGTCTGTCTGTAGAATCTTCCACTCGTGCATTGATTAAACTCCTCCATTTTATCAAGTATGCCATCGTAATGGATAATTTTTCCTTAAGCCAAAGTTAGTGCAGATTCTTCTCTTCCTCTTATTCCGAAATTGTTCCAATATTGGACAGTTTAAATTATCTTCAATATGGAGCTTCTTTTGAAATATTGCATCAGAATGAAAGAAAAACAGAGAGTGGCACCAACCGTTTCTTGTTTTTGTCTCCTAGATTCTTACCGCTTCCATATTAGTTCGAATTTTTTGGCAAATCTAATGAGTTCCTGTTTTATTTTATTCTGTTAAATTACTCTTTTAGTTGGAGAGATGCATTGTGGCTATTTAGTAGTGAAAATGGTTGACAAATTTAATACGCTGCTAATTCTGACAATGTAAGCATGAAGATACGGGTTCAAACCTTATTCAGATACTATTTCTGATGGTGTTTTTTTTTTTTTTAGTAATATTAAAATTCGTGTCTGTCGCCATTTATGGCGGTTTCCACTCATAATCCTGGTTAGAGTTGTTCTTCTTTTCTAACTCCAGATTAGTCCTAACCGTGTAAACGGTCAACGGCTTTCCAATTGTGACTATCCCATCTTCTACCTATATCCAGGGAACCCAAGATTACATTATCCAACGTGGTCTTTTCTAAGACGGTGTGGTGTATTTTCAGGAAATTTAGCTGCTATTTATAGCAGGATTAGCGACATCAAGAAAGGTCCCTTATTTGTTTGTCATATTTTTGGTAGTTTCCACTAATGGCGCAATTTCTCAGGCGGTTGCTCTAATTTCCTCGAATAAATCTGTTGCTTTACACGCATACATCTGGTGGTATTTACAGGGGCATCTTGTAGCTTCTTTTGCGGAGAATATCAGTAAAATATTCGACTTCGTTTAACACATCAATCTTCCGTGTCAGAGCCTCTCGCATCGATAGCTTCCAATCAATTCGCTCTATCACGTCATGTGTTAGTGGATCCCTGTCTTACCCTATCCCTCCTTCTCTCCTCCCCCTTTCTCTCTGACCAACATTCCCACCAGTCTGAATTGTCCCATGTACTTAGTTCTCAATCGTGTTTTTAGGTGAATGTCGTCTGTAATTATTTAACCTCGTTCAATTAATTCTTTGAAGAAGTACGAGCTATTGTGGAGGTCAGTTGCCCAGCAAGCGTGGATAGCGAAGATACGCGAAGAAGATCGTTTCTATACAACATGTCAGCTATTAGGAAAGGTTGAAAAAGTTAAGACTCTACTCCTGGAACGAAGGCGGGAAAGATCTGCAGTGATATACATCTGGAAAACTCTAGAAGAACTTGTACAAAACCTTGGCATTGAAAGTTACACAAATTGCAGAACGGGATGCGGCTGCATTGTGCCAAAGATGCCAATATTGCCGTCGAGGTACAGGAACAGATACTGCAACATTTTGGATTTCAAAGTCCTAGAACTCTTCAATATCATCCCGCCCACCACCAAAAGCCTTTGAGACCTACATGGGGTGCATGTAGGCGTCTTCAAAACAAAACTGGATCTCCTCCTATGGGTGAATGTAGCAAGGATGGCACATTGAGCATAATCCTATGAACCCGGAAAATTACCTACTTGTAAACAAATGTGGTAACATGTAACATCATTGACCGAGGTTACCGTGGTCTTTTCCGTAGGCTTTTCTTCCCACGGATAAACATTATCTGCTTCCCCCTTCACACTTTACACCATGACACTGTGATACATGATCCCTATTGATCGTTTTCTTTTCCTCCCCCTTTTTTTTCTTCCTTCCCTTTTACGATCCCTTTTGATCGAAAACCTAACCTCCTCCCTTTTTTTCTCCTTTCTCTCCCCCAAAAAGAAAAGCTCTACTTTGTAATCTGTCCCGTCTGTGTGCAGCCCCGTGTGGCTAATAAAGAAACATATCTATCTATCTATCTATCTATCTATCTATCTATCTATCTATCTATCTATCTATCTATCTATCTATCTATCTATCTATCTATCTATCTATCTATCTATCTGTAAGTACTACGAGAAGGTACTTTAGCCCGTGACGGGAGCACTGTATAATTAGTGAGTGTGTTGTTTGTGTTAGCACCGAGTAATTGTCTTAACAGTACAAATATTAATTTAGAGCAGAAAAACAACTTAAAACCTTCTCTTTCCCCTCCCCTTCCCCTTCCACCTCCCTCTTCCCCCCTTCCCCCACTCCTCCTCCTCCTCCTCCTCTTCCTCTTCCTCCTCCTCCTCTTCCTCCTCCTCCCACAGGAAACCTGTTCCGAAGAAATATATTCAAACTTTCCAGAATTCCCCAGCAATCACTAAAATACCTGCTGCGGCTCAAATATTGATCACCATAATTAACTGTGGACTAATTGTAGACTAATTATAGACTAATCTAAAAATATATTCCTGCAGGTAATATAAAAAAAAGGAAAAAGGCCATAGAACAGGCAACAGAACGGCAGGTCCGCGCCAGAAATGGTGGATTTCACAGGGAAGCAAAACAGAAGCGTGTGAAATGCATCAACACCAGAACCGCAAATAAACCGCAGGAATAAACGTTGAAGGATTAAAGCTAAATAAGGAAATAAGAAGGAAATGGAGACGTTTTAGAGAAAAACAGGAAAAACCAGCAAACATTGGTATGGGACATAAAATAGCACAACGCTGATGTTTTATAATATCATGTTAGTGTTATTAGCATCATCATTATCATCACTGTCAACAACAACAGTGGAGGCGCAATGGCCCAGTGGTTAAGGCAGCGGACTTGCGGTCGTAAGAACCCGGTTTCGATTCCCAGACCGGGCATTGTGAGTATTTATTGAGCAAAACACCTAAGCTCCACGAGGCTCCGGCGGGTGGGGGTGGGGGGTGAACCCCGCTGTACTCTTTCACCACAACTTTCTCTCACTCTTTCTTTCTACTTCTGCCACAAAGCAGAGGAACCATGGTGTAACCCACTATGGTATGTTAAACTTTCAGACCCTAGTCTAGATTGCGAATCCTCTGTACCCCAGAATGGTTCAGCTCTCCACCCGTTAAAAGCCACCGTTTACGGAATGAGGATAACAACGTAGCTTTCGCGTCCGTGCAACCGCCATTCTATCGCGTGTGATGGGTGGATCTTCAAGTTGCCACACGCATTCTTAGTAGCTTAGAGTAGGCTCGAATTAGAGACTGTTCTTTGTGACTAATGGCGTGAGTCCTGATTTGAAGAAGAAGAAGAAGAAGAAGAAGAAGAAGAAGAAGAAGAAGAAGAAGAGAAGAAGAAGAAGAAGAAGAAGGAAAAGAAGAAGAAGAAGAAGAAGAAGACGACGACGACGACAGCAATGGCCTCGCCAGATGCCATGTCAAAAACAACCTCTAATAACATCTACAAACGCACACACACACGCACAACAACAACACACAGACACACACACAAAATAATGCCAAGTAAAGTTCCTTCTAAGCTGATAATTCTTGAGTTGTACGCAGAACAGCGAGAACCCAAACAATAACGTATTTGTCCATTCTTAATATTAGATTCTGGTTGATTCCAATATGATCGTCTGATCACTGTTGTTTTCCTTCATCAGAGAACATCTCGCCATTTTAGAATATTCACAGGTATAAAGGAACTTTGAGACACCGTGGTGTGACTCATAAATTATTGTCTGTTCTGACAGACATCAACTCACATCAACAAATGATTTGTTTGGTAATTTTTGTAAACAAGCATCTTGTGCTCTTGTTAAATTGATTGGCAGAACAAGGAGAGCTTTATCTGAAGAAACACAATGAATCGCTTGTACAATGAACATGAAGGTGCACAAGGAGGAGGTGTTCTCCGACACCGAAAAGCCAAAGATATTCACGCTCGAATCCGCAGAACGTATTAAGAACGAATAAATACGGTTTCTCAGAAATGAATCTCCAAAAATACACAAAGACAGGAACTCAATACGAAAAATAATTTTGGCTTCTTCCTTTCAGCAGATAATGCAAAAACAAAAAAAGACTGCAACATGTAAAATCTTCCGAGAACGTCAGGGAGTGAGATGAAGAAATCCTCATTATACACATAAAACTTATTGGGTGTCACGGGTTCTCTGCATCAATCAATGAAGGAGACTCGATGTGGTCACTCGACCTGCTAAAGGAATCTGTTAAATCACCTTCAGTTCACAACCAGCTGTCTTAGAAATAAGCAGGTTGGGTGACGTGATTCACTGTTCCTTGCATAAAAGACAGTGAGTTGGCAGCCATTAGAGAGTTGGCAGCCATTGGAGAGTTGGCAGTATGTGTCCCGACTCTCCTCTTTGTGAGTTTCAATTTCGCTTAGATTAACTTTACTTTTCATATTTTCGGAGTCGTTAAATAAAGTACCTGTCGAGTATTAGGGTCAAATCTTCTCTCTCTCTCTTTCTCTCCCTCTCTATCTCTCTCACACACACTTTATCTATCTATCTATCATCTATCTATCTATCTATCTATCTATCTATCTATCTATCTATCTATCTATCTATCTATCTAGCTAGCTAGCTAGCTTTCCATCTGTCTTTGTAAGCTTTACGTGCCAATCCCTCTCTTTTATTCCCTCCGGAATAAGAGAGAGGGATTGGCACGTAAAGTTTAAAATGTAAAAAACAAGCCGTATATCAGGATCACTGCAACCTCTCTAAGTTGGGGGCCCAAATGGGGAATACAAGAAAAGAAAAGATGGGATGGCCAAGGCTGAAATGCTTATAGCCATAGATCTACTTGACCAGAAATTGACTGTGCAGGCTGTCGTAGTGTAACTCAGCCGATCCGTTGTTGCATGGTAGAGTTGGTCGTATTTGAGGGGGATTATAGAAATAAAGGTCAACACAATCACCTCTCGACCTCAAACATGGTCTGGGGCTGTCCTTAACATGAAGGAGACATGGTAGAACTGGGGAGATGAATCTGTAGGCCACATCTTTCGGGGTTAGGGGCAGACTGCAAGATAAGGGTACATCAGCACCGCTGTCGTTTTCAAATATCACTGTCCTCCTCCTACGCATCACCACCACCATCACCATCACCCTTCATCATCATCATCATCATCATCATCGTCGTCATCATCGTCATCATCATCATCATCATCATCATCATCATCATCATCATCACCATCACCATTACCATCAGTGTAAAACTACACCACACCAACAGTCCCACATCTCAAAATCACATGACAATTAGGTTAACAACAACAACAACAGCAACAACAACAACAACAACAACAACACCAATCAGTACAAACACAACAAAAGCGTTGCCAAAGCCACCTACGCAAATATTAGAAATAACAATGGCTAGTTACCAATGCTACCACCACCACCGCTGCTACAACCGCTACTGCCACCACTACCACCACCACCACCACCACCACCACCAGAAACCAGTAATACCATGCCAACAAGCCTCTAAACTCCAATAACTAATCAAATTGAAGTATTTATAGTGTGACAGACAAAATAGCTGACACCCACGTAATCTTGCCATTGACGAACCCAACTTATCTAATGGCGCTGCTTCGGAATAATTATATACATCGATATATATACACGCGCCCGCCTGTGCATGTATAATAGGGTGTATGTGTGTGTGTGTGTGTGTTTTGATACATACGTATACACACACGCACACACGCACACACACACACACATATATATATTATGCTGCATACACATTACATCTATATATCTATCTATTCTATATATGTATATATATATATAAATGGACAGAGTGAGAGAGAGAGAGAGAGAAAGCGAGAGAGGGAGGAAAAGAGAGAGGGAGAAAGAGATTTGTGTATATATATATATATGTGTGTGTGTGTGTGTGTGTGTGTGTATGTGTGTGTATAGGTATTTAGGTATGTAGTAAGTCGTATGTATGCAAGCATATATTTATGCTGCATCTATGTATGAATGTATGTATGTGTGTATGTGTGTGTGTGTGTGTGTGTGTGTGTGTGTGTGTGTGTGTGTGTGTTGTATAGGCTGTGTTATATGGCGCGCACGTTGTACAGTGCTGCCGCCCACGTATCCAGCAACGCTATCGACGCAAGCATTGAAAGTTATCTCTTCTCATTCCAGCACAAAAGAATAATTATACATCCGTATAAAAGTCTCATTACACATGCATGCGTATAAAAGCATTTACACATATACACACACACGCGTATACACACACACACGTACACACACATACACGTACACACATTCATGCGCATGCCCGCCCTGAGACACGTATGTCTGAGTCATACACATAAGTCAGTATAAATCTTTAACTATAGAAATATACAGACATATGCATACACTCATATATATATACAAACTACGTTGTGTGTGTGTATATATATATATATATATATATACACATACATATACACATACATACATATATACATACACATATATATATATATACATGTATATATATATATACACACACATATATATGTAGAAACACATACGTATGTATGAATATACGTATTTATGTATGCAATTCAGTCATAAGATTGTGCCCAAGCTGGGGCACCGCTGTGAATGGTTTGGCCGAAAAATTTAAGGATAAGTCCCTTATTCTTTTTAATTCTGATACTTATTTTATTTTGTCAAACCGCTAAGTCATGGGAACGTAAGCAAAGCAACACCGCTTGTTATTACAAGTGTTGCATACATACTCAAACAACCACTCACCGACCCCAGACACACACACACGTATGCCACAGGCTTGTACGTAGTTTCTTTTTAAAAGCTTTGGTTAGCCCAGGGCTATAAACGAAGACACTGTCCCAAGATGAGGCGTTATGGGACTGAACCCCAAAACGAGTGATTACGAAGCTAACCTTATTAATCACACAGCCATGCCTGAGCCTATACATATATGTGTGTGTGTGTGTGTGTGTGTGTGTGTGTATATATATGTGTGTTTGTGTGTATATATGTGTGTGTGTGTGTGTGTGTGTGTGTGTGCGTACATGCGCGTGCGCGCAAGTATACTTCAACTTATGTCTGCAACAGATGCCAAGACAAGCGATAACTCGAATAACGACGTAACACGAAAAAGCATTTTAAAAACTTTGTTAACTTATTACTATTTTCATAATTGCTTCCATATCAATAAAGGCGAAATTCTGTCTGTCCAGGACCCCTGTGCCTCACCCTATATTTGCTCTTCATAGACGTATACTTATTTGGAACCAGAGTGATCTCGGGATTGAAAATCTGTCCTTCATTTGGTTTTTGAACATCCAGCATTGAGATCTGATCTAAAAGCATTTGTAGAAGATTAATAACACATTGAGGTTAGATATTTTGCACATGTTTAGATATATCTAATATCTATCCTTCAAGTGAATGGAATAAATATTTCGTAAGTTATGAGGAAATTAACAATCTTCCAAATTGCAGCGACCAAAAGTCAAGCGTCACTTAGAAAGAATGAACTACTAACCGAGGTATTTGTTGTTTAGAAGACTGTTCATGGGTTAACAGTTCATTCTTATGATCTTACATTATTGGAACATTCAACTGTAAACATGGCGGCTTGTGAGAGACTGCTAGTGTCCTGTGATGAAAAACAAAGGATTGTGTGCCTTCACCAAGAGGGAAAGTCAGATTCTGTGATAGCAACTATTGTAGGAAGGTCCAGAAGTGATGTGCAACGAATTGCAGTTCGTTTTAAGTCATCAGGATCAACAGATGCTAAACCCCAAACCTGTAAATCTTATAAAGCTTCACCAAGACAAGATCATATTTTGGTTATAATGTCACTGAGATATCCTGCGAGTTTTACTCCACTTCCGAAGTCAACGTATCGCGCAAAACAGTTTCTCGGGGGCTACGAGGTTCAGGGCTGCATGCTTGGGCACCGGCAAAGAAACCTCTGATCTCCAAGAAGAATCAAAGAGTCCATCTTCGTTTCACTCACAAACATATCGTTTGGATAGAAGTACTCGCAGGTTCACTTTAGCGATAAACTGAAGTTTAATGTGACTGGCTCTGATGGCGGGATGTATGTCTGATGAAGAAGTGGCGAAAGGTCATCTCGTGCATGTGTGGAGAAGACAGTGAAATATGGAAGAGGCAATGTAATGGTGAGGGATCTCTGCCGCTGGTCCTCATCAACTCATTCGCCTACAAGGGACTGTCACGGTTGAAACCTATAAGCAGATCTTTAGACAGCATGCCCTTCCACATCTCTGATCCCCGTCAGTTCAACCTCCTATCTCCGTGCAGCACAACGATCCCGATCCCGAGTGACGAAGGGGTTCATCTCATGGACTGGCCACCAGAAGATTATTGGAGATGGGGCGCGAAGGAGGAATCCAAAGAACAAAGATGAACTCTGGGAATTATTGAAAACGAATGGAATAATATTACTCCACCGTTTTACAAGAAATTAATTCAATCCTGTGCTAACCGATGTCAGGAGGTCATTGATAGTAAAGGGATGTTCACAAAATGTTAATAGTAAGGGTTTCTTTTTTGTTCTTGTTCCATTTTTCATTGTTTTTTGTTTTTCTAAGTGACCCTTAACTTTTGGCCGCTGCAATTTGGAAGCTTATTTGTTTATTTCCTCGTAACTTACGAAATATTTATTCCATTCACTTGAAATTTTCACAAAAGATAGATTTTAGATATATCTAAATATATGTAAAATACCTAATATCAGCGCTTTGTTAATCTTCTATAATAAATATTTCAATACACTTGTTCTTACTAACCCTTATATTATGGCCGCTACTGTATATTAAACATTCCTTGGTCATACATTTATCAAAATACAAATCAGGAAATTACCAATAAAATCCAGTGGGTCTGGACATAAGTAAATACAGACGCAGGGCACGGCAGAGTTGGCATGTTATATAGAATAGAACGTTGGTGGACGTGCAGCTAATGTTTTTGGGCTGATTTCGCAGTTATTTAAGAAGGAGAATTGATGCAGCGTACACTTGAAGGTTTTGCTTATGTGTGGCTGGTGTTCACGCACTTTTGGGGAAAATTTAAGATACTCATCACTTTTAGGAGCGAAGCAAGGGTGAAAAAGATGGTGTCGGTCTTCTTCATATCTTTATCTTTTATCCTTTTATTATAGCTTTCAGTTATTGCTCTTTCACTCTCCTTCTGCTCTTTATTTTTATCTTTTCCCGAATTTCTCTACTCTCTACTCCGGTAATCCACCCGTTCCTACGGATTGCTATTGCTTCGTCTATCAGACACTGGGTGGATCCTTCAAAACTTCTTTTTTCATCCCATATTCTCTTCATTCGATTCATGAGGCCTCTTTATTTGGTTCACTTCTCACCCAGCATTTCAGCAGTATTTTTATCATGACACCCATCACAAGGTGGATTGCTAGCCATGGTTCGGAGATTGCTATTATTTTTCTGGTTTGGCTGAGTTTCGGTCTAATTCCTAGTAGGATTTATGTAGGTAGCTGGTAATTACCTGTGAACTTAGGTATTCAGAAGTTTTCAGCAATCTTTCACGTACGGAAGTGCGTTTTAGTGAAAAGGTGGCAGGGTGAAGAGATGGAAGGTGGGATCCGGTCTGTAGATGTGTATCTAGAGAGGAGAGAAGGGCTATATTACAGGTTTGGGTTCGCAGCAGTGCCGTATCCACAACTGATCGAAGGTACCTTTCTTTGGGGTGCCTCTTAAAATTTGGAGATGAAATTAACAAGAATTGCTAAAACAATTACTGGATGTTCAGAATTTCTTTGCTTTACTTTGTAACAAATATATATGTGACACAATTAAATTTTATACGAGTAAATTTTAAGAGGTGTGATACTAAACACAAAATTACGCTCGACCAGTTGTGGAGGTCACGCGGCGCTGCATACAGGTCAGGTCATCAACCGCAATGTCGGCCTCCTACGCGCCTACATGCAACGCCTACTCACACCACATATTTAGTAGATGTGAGTATAAATATATATATATATATTTATTAGATGTAATATATATATATATATATATATATATATATATATATATATGTGTGTGTGTCTGTGTGTGTGTGGCGTGTGTATGTGTGTGTATGTATATACATACATGCGTTCACACATGCATGCATACATACATACATACATACACGCATACGTGTATATATATATATATATATATATATGTATACATACGTACATACACGCGTATGTGTGTGAGTGCATGTGAGTATGTGTGTTTGTGTGTCTGAGAGTATCAATTACAGTGGTGTGCATACTGAGTACCTGTGGTAGTAAAATTTACTTTCTATTGTGAACGATGTGGAAAGAGAAAGGAAAATTTTCATTCATGATTAGCAATCGTTCAACGTAGTTGTTGATGATGATGATGTCGATAAAGAGAGAGAGGGGGGAGAGGAGAGAGAGAGAATTTGAGAAAGAGGGGATCAGAGAGCGACAAAGAGAGAGAGAGACGGAGAGAGACAGAGAAGGAGGGAGAGAGCGCGCAAGAAAAAGGGAGAGAGATAGATTATGATGGTGGTGATGGTAGTGGTGGTGGTGGTAGTGGTTGGAGGAATAAAGCAATGTGTTGTGTGTTGTTTGTGTTGTCATTTTTAAGCGTCCGCCTCGTTCTCCCTGCAGCTCACGTGTTGATACATGAGCCAGACAAACGAACGAACGAACGAACGAATGAAGAGGAAAAAGAAAAATATGGCGCCAACCAAATCCAACCAATGGCCTCACTCTGTTTGTTTTGTTTTTGTTTTCCATAGCTCTGAGCTGTGGCCATGCTGGGGCACCGCCATTGTGGTGAAGAGAAGCAGATCACCACCCCCTGACGGAGGTAACTTTTAGGTGTTTTCGAATAAACACCACCAACGTCTGAGATTCGAAACCCGATCCTGCGACCGCTGCCCTAACCACTAGGCCATTGCGCTTACATTGCGCTTTATTTTTTTATTTTTTTTTTTTTGCGCGAGACTTACGTGTGATATCTCGTTGGCTGGTTAGTGATTACGTGGGTTGTTGCTTACCACGTTGCTCTTGTTGTTGTTGTTACTATTGACAACGATTCTGTTATTTCCCTGTTCTAGTGGAGATAGAAGACGGTCACCATGGGACCCGATGCAGGGCCTCTTAGATTGGTGGGTGGGTGTTTAAGAGTGAAGAAGGTATCTTAAGACCGGAAACCGGATCCGTCTGAGTGCTTGCAACAGAGGGGACCTACTTCAGGACACCCAAGGCACCAGGTGAGAGGAGGAGGGAATCATTAAAGGGATTAAGTCTCCGCTTTGTGTAGGCCATGGCTGGAAAGTCATAAACTCAGAAAGCAAGGAACCGGAGCAAATACCACAAAAGTGTCCGACGTTTCTTACTCTTCAGCTAATCCAACTTTCCGCGATTGGGATTTTTTTTAACCCTCGAAAAGATAAAAGCAAAAGTTCACCTTAGCCTGATTTGAACTCAGAACGCACAGATTCAGAATAAAGTTCTTGTTATTGTTGCTGTAGTTGTTATTGTTTGATGGTGTTATTGTTGTAGTTGTTATTGGTGTAACTATCGTTATCTTTACGATGATAGTCTTGTTGTTGTTGCTGTTATCATTTAGTCGCTGCTCAACCTTGCACCAGCTATGAACAAAGCTATGTTCCAGTCATGACCATCAACTATTATTATATAAAGGGGTTCATCGGAAAGTGTGTCCTGCAGAGCGTGATTTGATAGAAATTTAGCTGCCATTTCATGTAGAGCGAACGACCACATAGAAGCACATTGTTGCTTTTATTAATAATCATTTCTACTATAAGCACAATGCCTGAAATTTGGGGGAGGGGATAGTCGATTACATGGACCCCAGTGCGTAACTGGTACTTAATTTATCGACCCCGAATGGATGAAAGGCAAAGATGATTCGTCGGAATTTGAACTCAGAACATAAAGATGGGCGAAATGCCGTTAGGATTTCGCCCGGCGTGCTAACGTTTCTGCCAGCTCCTCGCCGTCTTATTAATGTTGTTGATAATGATGATGCTGATGCTGTCGATGTCGTTGCAGTGGTGGACGCCGATGTTTCCACACACACACACAGAAACACACACACACACACAAACACACACACACACAGAGCCACTCAGGCGCGCGTTGAAACGTGAAGGTGCCAATGTGTATTCAGATGAATGAGCGTTCGACTGGAAGATGAGTGAAATATGTTGGAGTAAAAATAAATGACGGAAGGAAAGTTGCAAGTTAAATTAAAAAACAATGAATGAAGTTGAATGAGTGATGAATAAATGAGACGAATCAAACGATGGTGAGTGATGACAAATTTTGAATGATGAAAGGTAATAAAAACTGATAAATGTAGTAAAATGAATGCAATAAATTAACGCTAATTGAAATTTGTTGTGACGAGAAAGTGGAGGACCAGGCAAGAAGGAATTGAGGGGGGGTGCAGGAAGTAACCGGAAATGGAGGGTGTTAGGAAGGAGACTAACAAAATGGCTGATATTGTTTTTTAAGATTTAACACAGTCGAGAAAAAACGTTTCTTGCGTATTGAGATGATATACACACGCACACATACCACCCCACCCCATACACACACACACACACACACATATATATATATATATATATATATATATATATATATATATATGAGATCTCTCAACAATTGTCTAGCGTTAATACGTATGTCCATCTTGGATGAGAATATACGAGATTACACGAGATTGTACGGGATTTTCGGATAAATACATAGATCGTGGGAGACAACTTATATGAAAATCCTAATTGTTGTCTCCCATGTATTAGCCCAGGAAGCGGGGTTGACCATGACTTGATTAGGTTAATTGAATTAGAAGTTTCATTCACAATGAACTGATTAATTCTTTAATTTTTTCATGTCCACGTGCAAATTTATAAGCATAAATATTCATGCATGTGCCCATGTACAGCCATACGAAGCATGAGCACATGCACACGTACATACACACACACGCACCACACGACACCACACTCTAGCACACACACATGTAAACGACAAATATGGAGTTGCAGTGGGATAATAATGTTAATACAGCTGTCATTTAGGGATATACACGCTACGCTGCATACATACTTTTGTAAATACATAATACATGTATACACACACACGCACGCGCGCTCACTCACTCACACAAACACGGCAGCCACACACATGCACATACACACAAGTAACTTTTAAAACGCCGAGGAAGGGAAAAGTGGGTGTGAGGAATACGTAGCTTTAAGGAAAGAGGGGTAGCTTTTCTGCTGTCCAACGCAAAGAAACACTCACACACATACATTATATACATACATACGTACTTACATACATACATATGTCTACTATACACTATTCTAAATTCGTGATTACCTGTGTGTACGTTTGTAAATGTGTGTGTATGTGTTTGTATTTGTGTGTGTATGTGTGTGTGTATATGTGTGTGAGACGTCCTACAACTATCTGTCTCTATTTTCGTAGGGTCTTCCCTGTTGCTGTCACATTGTGAAATTTTAAAATTACGTCAAGTTTGGTATATGGAAATTATTTTCCACGTTAAATTGGATTTTGTCATTTATTCGTTCCAGAAAAATTGCTGAAAAATGTCACTGAGGTTTGAAGTTTAATTAATTTTACCTAATCAGAGAACAGGATTTGGAAGCTGGCATTTTCTGTATGATAGCTGTCTATCACAAAATGAAAATAAAATCATTAGGAAGAAGAATTTTTATTAAACAAACGAAACCAAAGATTTACGACAACCAAAGTTGTGGGAACTTCTGAAGATTTTAATGAATAAAGTCACATGAAAGAGTCGAACAGACGTAAATATTTTTAAAAGGGAAATAATCTTCAACGAAGTATTTTGCGAAAAATTGCACCAATCTGTCCCGATCAAGAGACCTATTTATATAAGACATTCTAACGTAAAAATTACCCAGCAACGACGGGCTATTCAGCTAGTATATATATAGGAATATATATACCATTGTGTCTGGAGAGAGCCATTCTCTTCAATTTCCACTCATTTATTTATTTATTTTAAAAATAAAACTATTGAAAAGGTTGCAAGAAGCAACGAAAATTTTAGGAACAAAAATAAATAAATGAGTGGAAATGTTACCGGTGAGTGTGTTAAATAATAAGACACTAAAAGAGAATGACCCTCCCCAAACACAACAGAAAATGCTTCAACACACGAACTCACATAAAAAATCTTGCAAACCAAATCCCAAAACGAAATATATATATATATGTGTGTGTGTGCGTATGTATGTATACATGTATATATATATCTATCTATATATTTATATATATATATATATATATATATATATATAATATATGTATGTATACATGTATATATATATATAGATATATATATATATATATTATATATATATATATATGTGTGTGTGTGTGTGTGTGTGTGGTGTGTGTGTGTGGTGTGTGTGTGTGTGTGGTTTTGGGATTTGGTTTGCAATATATATATATATGTATTATGTATGGATACATATACATACATACATCCTATATACGACGAGCTTCATTCGGTTTCCGTCAACAAAATCCACTCACAAGGCTTTGGTTGGCTCGAGGCAATAGTAGAAGATGCTACGTAGTGTGACTGAATCCGTAACCGTGTGCTTAGGAAGCCAATTTCTTGCCACACAGTCACGTCATATATCCATATTAGCCTTGAAGCCAGCCTTCGGGCAGCGTTCCCGTTGGATCATGCGGAGGGCACCTTTAACGCATTCAGTACTACAATCGGCCCGATTCGCGGCCCGCTGCCCTTGTGTAATGAAACTTATTTCTGCAAAAGTGCGAACCATCGATGCTGATCATAGTTTAATCAATAAGCGTGGGAGCGATGTAAATGCAGTAAAAATAGTGAGTGGGGCCCCATTTAAGCGGCTCTTCAGAAATTGAACCTCCATACGATACTCCCCGGGAGTTCATGGCATGAAATTCATTTTGCTCCTCAATGCCATGTATTTAGTTTCAAATGCAGTAAAAATGGCGGAGCCCCAATTAGGCGGCCTTTAAATATTCAGACCTCCACCTTAGGACATTCTCTGGGATTAGGAGAGTTGCTGGTTTGAGTCTCGTTGTCATTGTGCACACGGTCTAGGAGGAGTTAACGAACATAAAAGCGTAACGGACAGAGAAACATCACTCAAATCTATATTAAGATATGGGTGTGTTTGTGTGGAAACATACATACATACATACATATATACATATATAATATATATATATATATATATATATATATATATATATATTAATAGTAATGGTAAGACAACAAGAGAATGAAAGAGACCTCGATATTATGTAAATAGAGGAATTTATCTGTAATATATGACAGTTATTCGGTTGCCATATATATATATATATATGTATGTATGTATGTATGTATGTATGTATGTATGTATGTATGTATGTATATAATTTAGAGAAAAACCTCCATTAAACAATTCAATAAAGAAATATATTATTCACAGTATATAGAAAACATATACTATAAAAAAATAGTAAATAGTAGTAAATAGTAATATTTACTATTTATTGTACTTTGCTGATTTTTAAAATAAGTTTTTTTATAGTATATGCTTTCTATTTGGTGTGAATAACATCTTTCTTTATTGAATTGTTTAATAGAGGTTTTTCTCTAAATTATATACATATATATTGTGAAATTTGATTTAAAATTGTTAAAATTGTTAATTTGGAATTATATTCCTACTATTATTATATATATAGCGTGTGTGTGTGCGTGTGTGAGAGAGAGATAGAGAGTGTGTGTGTGTGTGTGAGTGCGTGTGTATAAATAATATATATATATAATATATATATATTATATATATATATATATATTCCAGGGGATCTAATGCGCTTGGCTTAGATTTCCCTTGGCGGGGTGGCCATATCGGAGCAATCTCAAGATTAATCAGCCGAAATTGCTAAGATGATCTGGTTCTTGACTGATGACTGAGGGCTTCGAATGTCCCGTCCTGTGGTTCTTGTGTCGTCTCTGTGGTGTTTCATGTTCTTGTCCATGTCTGTATTTAATTTTACTGTTTACCTATATAATCGGCGGCTACGTATCCACAATTGTCCTTATACGATAAGTATATTTTTTTCTCAAGCTTTGATACGACTCTTAATCTGTCTCTTTTCTCTCTCTCTCCCTCTCCCTATTCCACTTCCGTTCTTTCCCTCTCCATCCGTCTCCCCCCCCCCTTTCTACGTTTCTCTATCTCTCTCACCTCCAGCCCCCTCGATCTGTCTCTTTCTTCTCCTCCTCGTCCACCTTCTTCCTTTTCATCTGTCCCTCTCTCCTGTCTTTTGTTCTCACGTGACAGCTAGCCGCTGTTGAGCGCTCTTTTCGTTTTCAGCAGCCTCAGAAGCAACACGGATTTGTTCGTCTCCCCGTGGCCTTTAGGCACAACTTCACAAGCCAGCCCCTACTCAAATCGTCCTGTCGAAAGGACCCTTGTCCTACGTCTGGTTTTTTTGTTGTTTATTTTTTATTTTTACCGTTATTGTTTTTACGTTTTGTATTCTTATTGGTGTCACGTATTCTGTATTTTTGTTTGTGTACTTCGATCGTTTTCCGTCCTTTCGTTGTATACATTCGAAGCTTTCTTCCAGGGGATCTAATGCGCTTGGCTTAGATTTCCCTTGGCGGGCTGGCCATATCGGAGCAATCTCAAGATTAATCAGCCGAAATTGCTAAGATGATCTGGTTCTTGACTGATGACTGAGGGTTCGAATGTCCCGTCCTGTGGTTCTTGTGTCGTCTCTGTGGTGTTTCATGTTCTTGTCCATGTCTGTATTTAATTTTACTGTTTACCTATATAATCGGCGGCTACGTATCCACAATTGTCCTTATACGATAAGTATATTTTTTTCTCAAGCTTTGATACGACTCTTAATCTTTGTCTCTTTTCTCTCTCTCTCCCTCCTCCCTTATTCCACTTCAGTTTCTTTCCCTCTCCATCCGTCTCCCCCCCCCCTTCTAGGTTCTTCTATCTCTCTCTCTATCCCCCTCCTCCCCCCCCCCTCCCCCCTCGATCTGTCTCTTTCTTCTCCTCCCTCGTCCACCTTCTCTCCCTTTTCATCTGTCCCTCTCTCCTGTCTTTTGTTCTCACGTGACAGCTAGCCGCTGTTGAGCGCTCTTTTCGTTTTCAGCAGCCTCAGAAGCAACACGGATTTGTTCGTCTCCCCGTGGCCTTTAGGCACAACTTCACAAGCCAGCCCCTACTCAAATCGTCCTGTCGAAAGACCCTTGTCCTACGTCCTGGTTTTGTTTTGTTGTTATTTTTATTTTTACCGTTATTGTTTTTACGTTTTGTATTCTTATTGGTGTCACGTATTCTGTATTTTTGTTTGTGTACTTCGATCGTTTTCCGTCCTTTCGTTGTATACATTCGAAGCTTTCTCCAGGGGATCTAATGCGCTTGGCTTAGATTTCCCTTGGCGGGCTGGCCATATCGGAGCAATCTCAAGATTAATCAGCCGAAATTGCTAAGATGATCTGGTTCTTGACTGATGACTGAGGGCTTCGAATGTCCCGTCCTGTGGTTCTTGTGTCGTCTCTGTGGTGTTTCATGTTCTTGTCCATGTCTGTATTTAATTTTACTGTTTACCTATATATATATATATATATATATATATATACTAGCTTAAAAGCCTCGCGATTGGGCTGCTTTTAAGCTAGCTCCTGTGGAGGGCTCTTCATTAGGCTTTGGGCCCAACAATGGCACTTCATGAATTGAGTACATATTAAAGTTTATTTAACTTGATCAATATTTTTCAAGCACTGATCAATTTTCCTCAAAACAATGATATAATTTGTCTTCCTGTTCGAGGGTCAGTACAAATAGCTTGTTTCCATTCCCTACCCTTCAACAACCAGCATAGAACTGGCCGTAGGCAACAATAAACTTACCTTTTAAAAGTTCAACGATAAATCTGCTGCCGCCACTTAATTTAAAGACAATTCGATGTACGTAGGGCCTTACTTTTCGTACAAACCATTATTTTTAGTAACTGGTACGTACCTAAACTCCAGTTCGTAGTTTGAAGGAAAATTACACCATTGTCGCTAAACAGTATTTTAAAGTGCGATTTTTATGGTATGGAATTGTTCTATTTGACCTTAACGATGTTTGAAATTTGGTACTTTTTAGTATTTTTTAGGGTAATAATAAAATTAGTCGAATTTATTTTTGATGCAGTCAGAGTGCGCTAAGTGTCCATAGCTCCGGCGGTTGACGGCATGAAAATAGGTCCGACAAATTTTATTAATATCTGAAAAATACTAAGTTTCCAACATTTTTATGGTAGAGAGTTGTGAGAGATAATATTGTATGAGAGAGGGAGTTCAATACGTATTTCAGTTCCGAACGTTATGGTTAAATTACTTGATACAGTTTTAATATTTAGAGAAATAGTGTTTTTAAATGTTTGGATAGAATAGAAGTCTTTGAATAGTGAGAGAGGGGTAAAGCATGAGGAATAGTAGAAGTGCCATTGAATAGTGGAAGAGAGGGTCGGAGTAGTAAAGTTAAAAAAGTGTGACACACTAACACACTGACATTCGCTTTCGCATTTATTATTATTATTATTATATTATTATATTATTATTATTATTATTATTATTATATTATTATTATTCTATGTTTGACTTTTGCTTTATGTCTGTACAAGTTGGCTCCAAGTCTCACCCAGAGACCTCAAGAGACAACAGGTTGGAAGTTCTGTGCCATATATTTGGGGTTTTTTTTTTGGTGTTGTACTAGTGAATGTCTAATACATAAAAATAAAAAATAAATAAATAAATAAATAAAAAATTTTTAAAAAAAATTAAAAATAAAAAACTTTTAAAAAATATTTTTTAATTATTATTATTATTATTATTATTATTATTATTATATATTATTATTATATTATTATTATTATTATTATTCAGTAGTTTATTTTTTTATAGCGTGCTTTCACTTCACTACCGAGCGCAGCTCTGATGCCTTGGGTATGTGCTGTGATTTGTTGTGATGCTCTGATGGTTATTGTATGGAAAGTGTTCTGCGTAGGATTGTGCAGTCCTAGTAGTGCAATTTTCTGTATGTTATATGTGTTTGTAAGTCCTGGTGTTTTTGTTATGTATTTGTCTGATATTTTTATTTATTATTATTATTATTATTATTATTATTATTATTATTATTATTATTATTATTATTATTATTATTATTATTATTATTGTTGTTGTTGTTATTATCATTATTATTATTATTATTATTATTATTATTATTATTATTATTATTATTATATACGCATACATACATTAGCAATCTCTGTATCATAGTTAATGGACTGTTTAAAAACAGAAAAGTACATCAGTAGCAATCGTCCTGTAGCGGCGGCGGCGGCGGGAGTGGCAGATACGCATTTCTTTTCGGCCTTCGCCAGCAGCATGCTTCCATTGATAACCGCATGCCGAGACATAATCCATCGCCCAAAAATCAGAAACACACATCTAGCATTCCTGCCGACGCTACTCGACGATTTTCGTCTGCTACTGATGTATCTCTGTTTGATGCAGCACAGCACGTCCATAACAGATAACATCGCCGGACGAGCGCTGGACTTTTGTGCGATGTATTTGCATCACACTGATTGATAATTTGATCGAATGCTGCTTTTGTTGCACAGAACGAATTCAAATACACACACACACACACAGACGCTCGCATGTGCATGCATAATACATACGTACATTATATATATATATATATATTATATATATAAAGTTATCCAAACAAGAAAGCACAAAAAAAAAAACACAACAACGCGAGGACGTGGAACAAATATAGTATTATTGGACGCTCAGGAAAGAAGGAAAGAAGGAGGGTTTAACGTTTCGTGCCGAGCTCTTCGTCGGAACATAGGAGAAGGAAAGATCCAGAAAGGGAAGACAGAGGGAAAAAAATCGCCAAACATATATATATACATATATATATATACATATATTATATATATATATATATATTATATATATATATATATATATATATATTATATATATATATATATATATATATACCAATTAAGGACTGAACACGAAAAGTGGACAGTCAACATGCTAGATATAGACGTCAAATCGCCATTCACCACAAAAGATTATGTTCTCAGATCAAACTCAACACAAAACCATAGCAATAAACAACTGAAAAATATACGAAATAAAATAATTACCCATGTACTAAATTAGTTTCAGCTGTTATTTTCCGCAAGGAAAACTGCAGCCATCATCAGCATGGTCCGTTATAAATTACATTTATAACGGACCATGCTGATGATGGCTGCAGTTTTCCTTGCGGAAAATAACAGCTGAAACTAATTTAGTACATGGGTAATTATTTTATTTCGTATATTTTTCACTTGTTTATTGCTATGGTTTTGTGTTGAGTTTGATCTGAGAACATAATCTTTTGTGGTGAATGGCGATTTGACGTCTATATCTAGCATGTTGACTGTCCACTTTTCGTGTTCAGTCCTTAATTGGTATATATAAATATTTTAATCTTCGGATTCTTTTTTAATATGCTAGACCACTGGTCTTAATTGATAATATCAATTTCTACCCTTAATTAATGTTATATATATATATATAATATATATATTATAAGTATAAGAGAAAGAGAGAGAGAGAGAGAGAGAGAGAAGAGAGAGAGAGAGAGAGAGAGAAGAGAGAGAGAGAGAAAGAAGGACTGACATAAGTTTCTGGTAATCTACATGTGCATATCTATATATTTATGCTTAACTCTAAACGTATAGATGTATACATTAAGTATGTGGGCATGTGTGTAAACACACACACACACATAGACACAGAGTGTATATATATGCGCAAGCATGTATACACACACACATATATACATCTACATCTACACACGCACATATATATTTATATGTGTGTGTGTGAGATGAACAACAATTTTCTATTTTGATTCATAGAATTTCAATTCCACCATAAATCTTGGCCGTTTTCTTTAGATTTTAATGACTTTTCGCGGCCGTGTTTGCAATATTTTGAAAATTTCAAATATCTGCCCTTCTTTTTCTCGTACAACACATTTGATTTATGGAATCTCTTTTACTTGCAAAATCACGTGACTTGTATATTCAGATCAGAATAAAACTCAAGGAATTCTGGTTCTATATTACTTCAAGAACGCTTAATGTCGAAACGAATTAGTTTTAAAAGAAAAATATAATTTAGGGTAGTCGGAACTGTTATCCGATTTTTTAATTGAATTTGGTGTATTTAATTTTCCAACCTCGACTCTGTAATAACTTAAAGAATAAAAAATGGACTCAGGAAATAATATATTTTGAAGAGGTGATCCTTGTAATTCCAATATAGAATGTATACTCGTCTGTTGATTACGTACTGAGATATAAATTTAAATAAGATGTTAGTGTTTAGCAGTGAATCCATAAATTTACGCTGCTAGTTTATGGAGAAAACCGAAAAAATCTTGTAGGTTTAAACATCGTTTCGAATGAAACGCATCGGTTCCAGGATAAATATAGAATACTTTTCAGCGGGGAGCTCTCTCTTGGATACGCAATATATTTTCGGCATAAAAGTTCTATGCTTTCATGTAAATGTGCGTGTGTATGCGAGTGTTTGTGTCTGTGTGTGTGAGTAGGTGACTGAGTGTGTATGTGTGTTCGTGCGTGTGGGTCTGTGTGAGTGAGTGTTCGTGTGTGAGTGTGTATGTGTGCTTTTTTTGTGGGGGGGGAACAGTCTTCGTGTGTGTGTGTGTGTGTGATTGCATGTCTGAGTAACAAAATAGCGATATCTGTTTGAAGAGTGAGTTTGTCGGTAATTTCGGGATGTCGACCCCGAAATATCGAACCCAAAAGGATGAAAGGCAAAGTCGACCTCGGCGGAATTTGAAATCAGAACGTAAAGACGGACGAAATGCCGCTAAGCACTTTGTCCGGCTTGCTAACAATTCTTCCAGCTCCTCGCCATCTTAAAGTTTTGTAATATTAAGATTTATTTCAGTTTGTATGTATAGAAAAATCTATTTATAAATGTACGTATACATACACACGTACATACATGCATACATATACACACATATATATATGTATGTGTTTGTGTGTGTATACATCAATAAAAGTATAAATAAATATATAGATATATAAATAACTGCATAAATTGATAAATATGTATGTATGTACGCTTGTGTATGCGCGCGCGCGCGCGCGCGCGTGTGTGTGTGTGTGTATGTGTGAGTAGACGACTGCCAATAATATTCGACAGTGAATCGCAATACTCAGCCGTGGATTACTTCTTCTAAACCAATATTTACATTAAAATGGCCGATCCGCGAGTGTTTTTCTTCTATTTTCACATTCGCTCTTCATTCGTTTCGCTCTTCTTTCACAATTGTTTATTTAACTTTTATTGTTTTATTGTTTGTTTGATTGTTGTTGTTGTTAGTGGTGGTGGTGGTGGTGGTAGTCGTGGTGGGGGTTGTTTTTTTTTCTTCCTATAATATTGTGGATGTGAGTGTGCGTGTATGTGTGTATATTTTTTTTATCCTTTACTTGTTCCCGTCATTAGACTGCGGCCATGCTGGGGCACCGTCTTGAAGAATTTTTAGTCGAATGAAATCGACCCCAGAACTTATTTTTAATCCTGGTACTTACTCTATCAATCTCTTTTACCGAACCCTCAAGTTATAAGGACGGAAACATACCAACGCCGGTTGTCAAGCTGTAGTGGAGGACAAACATGGATACAAACACACATACACACACACACACACACACCATACACACACACACACGCACACACATATATATGCGGCATATATAGTGTTGAGGATCTAGGTATAGCTTCTACATTTTTGTTCAAATGATTTTTATCATGCCCAATGCTCCAATCATTATTGATATTATTTTTACCTTCATGCCTCACACTTTAAATATTTCGATTTCGAGGTCTTTGTACTTGGACAATTTCTCCAATTCTTTCTTGACAATATTTTGCTCAGAAGGAACTGCAATGTCTATCAGTAAGCAGGTGTTTTTTCTTCAATCCTTGATTATTATGTCTGGCCGATTAGCTTTTATTTCTTTGTCGGTTTGAACCAGCATATCCCAGATGATTGTGACCTGGTCGTTGTTTTGTACCTTGTTTGGCTCATACTTATATGACACCTCCTGTTGGCATATTGTCCAGTGGATATATCTGCTTCTTTTGTCGTGTCTGTATAGTAATTTAGACTTGGCAAGAACTGGGCAGCCCCAGGGATGTGGTCAACTGTCTCATTGCACTGGTTGCATATTTTGCATTTGGTGTTGAGACCAGTTTTCATTATTTTGTTTTCATAATTGTTTGTAGTCAGGCATTGGTCTTGTGCAGCGAGAGTCAGACGTTCCGTTTCGGCTTTTAGTTCAGAATATTTGAGCCATTATTATTATTATTGAGTGAGAGAGCAATGCATGCTATCAAAATGACACTGGGATCATCATTATTATTATTATTATTATTATTATTATTATTATTATTATTATTATTATTATTATTATTATTATTTATTCTTTTTATCTCAGGTTTTGTTGTAATACTAACCATGCTACCCATTCCCTTCAGCTATCTAATACTTTCTTGATTATTCTGGCCATGCCAAGGGGGCAAACTTTTGTAACAGTTCTACTGGGCACTCTATTCCAATTTCCTTTCTATTCCTCTTCATGCCTTCTGATACTGTCTTCAAGGACCCAACAATAATTGGCACTATCTTCACTTTCTTCATTTTCCATTGCAGGGCTATTTCGTATTTAAGAGGGTTGTATATATTTACTTTTTCGCCTTCCTGATTTCTTCGGATTAGGAAATCCCAGAGGATTTTACAGATTTCCGACTCCGCCATTCTCTACAGTCTGTGCTACACCACGCCTTGCTCTCTCTCTAGACCCCACTTTTCGCACAGTTTCCAATGTGGCCCCTTCCCTACATCATCGTATCGCCACAAATTGTTTGGGGCAAGTCTTGGGCGTTCGTTTGCAGTATAGGCAATGGTTTCGTCCATTCTATTATAGATGCGTCACAGTGGAAACACTTGCTCATTCCTAAGTCTGACCCTCCAATTTGTGGTCAAAGCTTGGTCTTGCACTGCCAGTATAGTGCTCTCAGTTTCTTTTTTTAGGGTTCCTTCATTAGCGAATCCCACCAATTTTTGTTCCAGCAACTTCAGTGGTGGCCACATGCAAGTGATTAGGCGGTCCCTTGTGGCGCAAAGTTTCTTCATGTAATTTTTTGTACTTCTTGCTTTGTGTTTCCTTTTTTCTCGGCTTTCAACACCCCCTCATTTCTAGATGACACTAGCAAGGTTTCCTTACTTTGAGATAGATGTTATCATCATCATCATCATCATCATCATCATCTCATCACCATTCATTCTTGCATTCCATCGCCTCTGGGGTCAGTAAATTGAAGTACAAGTCAAATATTAGGGTTAGTGTGTGTGCGTGTGTGCGCTTGTGCTTGTTAGTGTATGTGTATGTAAGTATCTGTATATATGTATGCATACATACATACATATATACATACATATATACATATATATATATATATATATACATATATATACATATATATTTACACATATATATATATACATATATTTGTGTATATATATACACACACATGTATATATGTATGCGTGAATCTATATATGTTTGTATGTATGCATATATGCTGAATTTGATTCAATTTAATTCTGTAATAGATTTTTTTTCATGTGGGGAATACTAAAATCTTTTTATAGAAATGCGTTTCGCATGTGAGCGTATTTGTGTGTGTGTGTGTGTGTGTGCGTGGGTGGATGATATGGACAAAAAGAAAGAGTGTGTAAGCATACGAAAGAAAAAGAAACCGAGAGAGAGAGAGAGAGAGAGAGTGTGTGTGGGAGAGAGGGAGCGCAGGAATGGCGTAAAAGAATGAGTCGGATTCCAGTCAAAAGAGCATCGAACTCGACAATCTGAGGGGGCCTCGGAAGTTCATGGCTACGGCCTACACACTTTTTCACTAACTAATGAATAAACATACATACATTATATACATGCATACACACACACACACGCACACATCCTTTCTCTCTCTCCTTCTCTCTTTCAGTCCCTTTCTCTCTCACCGTCTCTCCATCTTACGATACACACACACACACACACATATATATATATATGAAAAGAAAGACAGTGAGATGTATGACTATACAGATAGGAGAGAGAGAGAGAGAGAGGGAGAAAGGGAGAGGGAAAGAGAGTGAGAGAGAGAGAGAGAATGGATGCCAATATATGAATATATAAGAGAAATACGATATGGAATATGAAACACCAAAATAAATCAGTTATTTTTTCGTTCAATCATAGGGACGCCATTCATACTCGCCCACGTGAACACTATTCGTAAACACCCGCGCGCGCTCGTGCGCGTGTGCGTGTGTGTGCATATGCGTATGTATGCACGAATGTTTTATTTTCAAATGTCTCACCAATTGAGAGAGCGCTGGTTTCTAGCCTAGAAACAAGGGTTTTGCACTGGAAATAAAACATTTACGCAATATAGAGCGGATAACCTTGTATATACATATATCTCTCTGTGTGTATGTGTGTGTATATTTATAGATCGGTAGCCACTAAACACATTTTTTTCTCTCCTTGTTTTTTTCTGTGTCCCTTTTTGTAGAAGAGCGTAGGCTCGAAACGTTAAAGATTTTTCTATTACTAATACATCTGTTTGTTTTGTACACCACCTGTCTTCGTCTTTTGTTTTTTTTCGTGAACTCTCCCCCTATATTTATATTATATATATATATGTGTGTGTGTGTGTAGTGTGTGTGTGTGTGTGCGTGCATGTGTGTGTATTCCCATACTCACACACACATATACCTATGCATGTATGATGTGCTTGTACCCATATACGTATATAAACATATATATATATTATATCATATATATATATATATTATATATATTATATGATATATATATATATAATATATATATCCATGCCACATACATACAATGGTACGGGTATGAACGTCATTGCTTTAGGAATCCATTTTAACTTCCGCGTAACGGGAAAATAAATACATCAAAGCATACGTCGGAAAACAAATCGGTTTTTGCAAATCCATAGATGTATAATAAATGAATTTATTACAAGCTAAAATTTCTGAATGTTTTTCAGATTTTGTCGGTGCCTCTGATGCGTAGTGGCCGTAAACTCTTGATTCAATGTGTTCTTTTGGTTTTGTGTAACCAAGATTCTCAATATTAGTAGCTAGGCTGCTAGCCACGTAGCCAAGTACTCCGATAATTATTGGTAGAAATCTTGAGCTAGATGGAATAACTTCAAATTTCTCATCTGTTAGTCACTGATATTTTCTCTTTCTCCAATCTTCAGCATTATTTTATTAACTGCGGGCAACTGGTTTCAACTACTCGACAAAGTCCCTGTTGCCGATCACAGATTGTTGACTCTTCTGTTATGCATTCTATCGAAGCCTTTGCATAAATATCAAAAGCTTTGCTTCCATATTGAAGATGCATGTCTAGTATTATATATAGGCATGTATTTACACACACACACACACACACACACACACACACACACAACACATTATATATATATATATATATATATATATATTACACAAATGTGTACAAGCATTGCGTGTTTATGTATATAATCCTTCATATATGAATACCTAAATATGTACGTGTGACGTTGTAGCTCTTGTACTTCCTGCTTGAGGCAAAATATCTCTGATGTTTTTTACTTACTTCTATGTGTGTGCATGCGCATACATACATACATACATACATATATATATTATATATATATATAGAATATATATATATATATATATATATATATATATATAATATATATACATATATATATACATACCCACATATATATGCATCTGTATATATGTATACTCTTTTACTCTTTTACTTGTTTCAGCCATCCGGCTGAGGCCATGCTGGGGCACCGCCCTTGTTGCTACCCTCTCTAAGTCCAGTTTGCCGTGGCTGGCCACTGATCTAAGAGGAGTTTGTAGCTGCTGCCCTTAGGTTACCCTCGTACTTGCAGTGGGTTCATCTGGGATCCGGAAAGCAGCTTGTCTAGATGTTTTTTGAAAATGTCCACATCCGCATCATGCAGATCTCTTAGTTTTCTTGGCAGTTTGTTGAAAAGCTGAGGGCCCCTGAACCCCAGGCTATTACAGTATCTGCTCCTTACCCTGGATGTGGAAAGGGGACCTTTGGCACCACACAGTGACGTCCTGTACGGGGATTGGAACAGCTCTCAATTCCAAAATTTGGTGCTAGTCCCTCCAGGATTTTCCATATGTATATCACTGCATATCTCTCGTCTTCGTTCCAAGGAGTACAAATTGAGTTCCCGAAGCCTCTCCCAATAGTTCTTTTCTTTCATGGTGGAAATCCTCTTGGGAAATGTCTTTGGATTGTCTCAAGCTCTGTGGTTAGTTTGACACTATGCGGTGACCACAGTTGGGAGCAGTAGTCCAGGCGGCTTAGGACAAATGCCTCCATAGTGAATGGTCCATGGTCTCGCAGTCTCTTGTCCGGAATGTCCTCAGGATCCAGCCAGTGAGTCGTCTGCACATTGTCGCCACCTTCGCGATGTGTGAAGAAAAAGATGCATCGTCACTCATGTCTATCCCCAGGTCCCGTATTGATTTCGATACTGGGATTTCGATCCCTCTGGACCAGTATAGTTGTGTTGTAATGTATATGTGTTTACAGCTTGATATTGTAAGGCTTGAAATTTTACCAGCATTAAATTGCATGTTGTTGTCTTCAGCCCATTTGTATATGGCATCCAGATCTTGTTGTAAAAGGTCAGCATCAGCTGGGTTTTTGATTGCCTGTGCTACCTTTGTGTCATCAGCATAGAGTAGTGAGGGATGTTGTTTGTGCTACCAAGGGCATGTCAGAGAGCGCCACCAAAAACAGCAAGGGTCCCAAGACTGTGCCCTGTGGCACCCCGCTTGCTATTGGTGTCTTTCCCGAGAGGGCTCCATTGGCTGCAACCATCTGGCTTCTGTCCTTCAGGAAGTCATGTATCCACTCACCTACTTTTCTGTTATGCCGAGTCTGAGTAATTTGTGACATATCACTCCGTGGTCGACTTTGTCAAAGGCCTTCGCAAAGTCGAGATATACACCACATCCACCTGTGAGCGATCCAGTAGTTGTTTCAGTACCCAGTCGTAGTGTTGTAACAGCTATATATATATTATACATTATATATAAATTATATAAACATTTATATATATGCATATTATACATACATACTACATACATACATACATAAATACATAAATACATACATATATTATACATGCATTATATAAAAATCTATATGTATATATATATATATATATATATATATATATATATATATATATATATTATATATATATATATATATATATATATATGGTGATTGCCCCTCGTTATCGAGTATGGCCATTGCACGAAGCTTAATCAATGTTGTTATCGTGCAATGCCTTTGCAAGAAGATTTTTTAAAGTGAGGAAAGGCTGTGCACTGAGTCAATCCCACTCACTAAGCAACAGCAGCCATAATCCGAAAAGAAGAACAAGTCAACATCATCGGTAACCACTGAGCTGCAGGTTTTATATCGGAGTTATCCCAGTTACCTGAGTTACCTGAGTTAACCTAACAAAGGCTAGGAGTCCTTCACTCCTAATGGTTTGACCGCGCAACCGGGTATTCAGTCCGATTATTTCTATGTCCCCGCGCTTGATACAGCCTTAAGACATTTATTGGATGGCCGTTGACTCTCAAGAGTTCCCCCGCCCTTTGACGGGTTTTGTATTTCATCCCACAGAGTGTCCAATAAACACCCTCCTTGGTGGGGTTGCCGATTTAGTCGCTGACGACCCGAACATGCAACAGGTTGTACTGGGTTACATGTTACTAGTAGCACTCGAAAGTGACCTGACATATATATATATATATATATATATTATATATATATAATATATATATATATATATATATTATATATAATCAAAATAAGCAACAAGGATATCCAGAGGTAATGTAGTACTAATGGACACATTAGTATACTAATGTGTCCATCTGTTTTAATTAATTAAATTCTATATCTTCATGCAACTCAGGATTGTTCTGCATTTAAATTGATGTAATGATTGCATTGTTCAATTAGATAAAGTTGCTTGAAACGATTGTACTGCATTACCTCTGGATATCCTTGTTGCTTATTTTGATTTTAATCACCTTATTTTGAAATTGTATGGATAATACCGTACTAAATTCTGGTGCCTCAACTTAAGTACCATATTCATCTGAATCTAAATTTATATATATATAAAATTTATTAGATTTATGCTCTGCTTTATATTCGCTTCCATATCGTGTGCGGAGCAAATGAAATGCCATGCATGAAGACATCGATGGCAACAATGTCTTGTCGATTATATAATACGTATTAGATCATGAGCGACCCACAGCCATTTAGTTACAACCGAACGAACAATGAAATCCAGTTACGAATTGGATGGTTTCGCTTATTTCGAGTAAACACGATGATCTTGTAGCAGGATGGTATTAGAGTCCATGGAACTATTTTTTCTATTGCTAAAACAGAAAGAGGCATCGACGCCCAGGGAAGAATACAGAAAAACAGAGGAAGACAAAGATGCAGGCACAATGACAGAGAGACAAGCTCGAAGATAGACAGGGAAGTAAAAAAAATAGACAGCCAGCCAGGCAATGGAGGATATCCGAGTAAGGAACTTTGAATGGTTGATGAAATATTTAGGTAATTAGTGTAAGAAAAGTTAATTGTATTATTTGGCTTGGCAATTTGTTACAGATTTGGATAAATAATTCTTAAGTGGAATGAAAGCAATGAGGTGGATGTAATCGACTGAACTCCGTCCCTGAAATTACTGGCCTCGTTCCAAAACTTGAAACCATCATTATCATTATTATTATTATTATTATTATTATTATTATTATTATTATTATTATTATTGTTGTTGTTGTTGTTGTTGTTGTTGTTGTTGTTGTTGTGGTTGTTGTTGTGGTTGTTGTTGTTGATGTTGATGAGAGTGCAATGTACGCCATCAAAGTGACACGGGGATACAAATATACGAAGCCCAGTAGACACCATCATGACTACCCCTCTGATCAGGGTACACCAGGCATATGCATCCATATGTATACGACACGGTGATCGCATATCAAGATAAACGGTACATGACCTTGCAGGTGGGGGTCCAGTTAGAATTTTCTTCAGGTCAAGTAACCCATCCCAAAAGGTCCCTGAATAACGGTTGTTTAAGGATGATGAACGAAACACCTATGTTTCCAAAGGTGAATTATTCAAACCGCAAAGAATCCCTCTCTATACAAATGGCTATGATGCTCGCCCACTACTTCTGCTCTGGATCAGAGATGCACATAGCGTCAGCTACTCAACTGGCTACGGTCAAGCACCTGACAAGCCCATATGTTGATGGCTGTCATGAGTTTCTATGAGTTGAGGTTTGATTTCAAGAGAAGTTTCAGGCGCTTGGAAAATGCAGTGATGATTTTGTCTTCATTTCCCTGTGCAAGATGTTGTCCAGCTCCAAGATCCCAAGGTGCCATCATCATCATCATCATCATCATCATCATCATCATCATCATCATCATTATCATCATCATCATCATCATCATCATCATCATCATCCGGGTCCTCTATCCTCTCTCCATTCGGCAATTCTATGCCCCTACAATCTGCTCTTTTCCCCCGTTTCAAAGTGAACACCACACACTTTGCGATACCGAATTCCGTCCCTATATCCTTGCTGCACATCTACACACTCTCAACCAAACCAGCCTCTCCATTTCAGCCTTCCATTTTTTGCGAACAGTTTTAAATCATCCATGAAGAGAATGTGGTTGAGACGAGGTCCATTACTCTTCAGATCATTGTGTGCGCGTTGAGTTTGCGTAGAACAAATAACAAACAACAAAGGTGAACAAGAATCTCCCTGGAAGATACTTCTTTTCATTGTTACTTCGGCTAAATGCTGGTTGTTACACAAAAGACGTTTTCCAACGAAGCATGCTGTTCTTAATCAGGGCAGACACCTTCTCAACTGTCGAGTGTTTCCAGAATCCACGAATGCGGCAACATGTCGTAAGCCTTTTTAAAACCTATCCAGGCCATGCACAATTTTATTTGGTACCGTTTGCAGTTCTTCATTACAAGGTGGTCCTTGGTGCCCTTCGATTCTTTTGGCATCCCTTTTGTTCTACTGGAAGCAAATTATTTGATGCAAAGAACGTGTATATATTTTCCCCGTGATGATGCCTGTTAACACGTTGTTTTCCCTATTATGTGTAAACCCTCGCATTTATTGTCTGTCTTTTATTATTCCATCATATGTAAAACCCTAAATTTTATGAGTGTCTTTTTTTTTATATCCTATCAAGATAAACATCACTTGATTTTGCAGATGGGACCCAGTTAGAATCTTCTTCAGGTCCAGTAGCCCATCCCATTTGAAAGCATTGTTATAATTACTGTTCTTGTTCTTATTGTTGCTGCGGTTGATGTAATCATCATCATCATCATCATCATCGCCATCGCCACCACCACCACCACCACCACCACCACCACCCTCATCATCATCATCATCATCATCATCATCATCATCATTGTCGCGTTCCAAGTCCTCCGGGCCGATAAAGAGAAACTCCAATCAAATACTAGGACCGTTCAGTGAGAGCGCGTGTGATTGTAAGTGTATGTATATAGCTATCCGTGTGTGTGTGTGTACGCACGTATATGTATATATGTACATATGTATATATGCACATATGTGTGTATGCATGCGTGTATGTATGTATGTATGTATGTATGCGTGTATGTATGTATGCGTGTATGTATGTATGCGCGTATGTAATTTGCTGTATTGGAGGAAAGTGCTGGAATCCGATAATTTAGATTCTATGACTCTGCATGTGTGTGTATGTGTGTACGTGTGTCCGGTGTGTCTGTTGAGGAATGATATACGTATTACACACACACTCACATACAATATATATATGTAGACATATATACGTATATAAATATATATATATGTCTATACATATATATGCAACCACATACAAATATACGTATATATATATATGTATGTGTGTGTGTGTGTGTGTGTGTGTGTGTATTATATGCGGGTTTGTGTGAGTGTATGTATATATATACGCATGTGTGTGTGTATAGACACACACATACACAGACACAGCATGACCATAGTTTGATGACTGAAATAAATGAGCAAGTGAAAATTTAAGATTGCGTGGGTTGTGTGTGTATGTGTGCGTGTGTGAGTGAGTGTGAGTGTGTTTGTGTGTCTGTGTGTGTATAAATATATGCAACCCACGCAATTACATACTCTATACGGAAGATCAAAATGTATATACATATATGTATGTGTATATTTGTGTATATATATATATATTTATATATATATATATATACCGGAGTAAGCACATAAATGTGAAACAAGGTGGAAAAAAGATTACCCAAATACCAGAGGTAGAGTAATATGCTTTATTTAAAAAATGGATCTACAAATTCAATATCCCTAAATATATCACATCCATTTTTTCCTCCCCCTCACTCTCTATTTTGTATCCTATCTAAACTAACTATCACTTAACCATCCTCTCATACTGTCTCCGATGAAGGAATATAATTAATAAATATCCTGGAAACAGCTGTAAGACATTCTATCTATAAATGCTCTAATATCTACACAGCCTTGGGTTTTTTTATCTCATTACGCAAAAAATTCTTAAAGATATGTGTGTGTGTGTAATTATATAGTTTGTACACAAAGATAGAGTAAAATCGGCTAAAAGATTACAGTGACCCTGCTGCGGGGAGTGAAAGGATCAAACGTTTCGGATAGATTCCTCATTCAGGGAAAATTTGACAGGTTTAAAATTAAGGTAAGATGGCAGAGTATTACAATCTCTTAGTTTAAAGAAATGGCTGCAATTAATAATGAATGTAAGACCAAGAGCGTTTCGTGCGTCTACAGGAAGTTGTAGAAGACAGAGTGTGTCTGAGAAAAATGGAAGGAAGAGGAATGGAATGAGCAAGAGGGGTGGGTGAAGGTGAGAGTAAAGAGAAAGGAAAAGATGAGGAGAGAGGAAATTTGAAGGATTAAAAAAGGGCTGAACTAAGAGGAGGTGGTTTAGGAAGAGAAGGAAAAGTGTTTACTTAAACCTGTCAGTGATTATAACATGTTCCCTCTGCTTCATTGAGCATTTGGATCCATGGTGTGCACAGACACTGTTTCACTGATATTTGAATAACGGAATGGACAGTCTGTTGAAGTGAGTGGTGATAGTTTGACCTGGCATTCGGAGTAATATACTTTTTAAAGCGCTTCCGAAGCCAGTCAGCAACGCCAATGTCAAGAGCACCACAAAGTTCACAGACGATAAAATATATGAGACTGGATGATGTGCAACAGAAGTTCTGGGAAATGTGTGACTTAAGCCTAGTGATGGCTGCGGTGTTGCTGATGCAGTGGTAGGTGTTGCATCGCCGGTGAGCACATTTAAAAGTGCCAGGTTTTGGTGGGTGGGTGTGCGTTGTGGAGCTTCTTATTAGAAGTTCGCCGAACTTTCTATCATTTTTGAAATCAAGGCGAGATAGTCTGGGAAATATTGGAGCAGTTCTAGAGGAAGTAGTAACATTCGAAAGTTACCAATGCCTTTTATATTTCAATAGAAGGATAGACGAGTGGAAGGTGAGAGAGAGAGAGAGAGAGAGAGAGAGAGAGAGAGAGAGAGAGAGAGAGGGAGAGAGAGGAATACGTTCTGTGCATAAAAAAGGTAGAAGCTACCCTTGAACAGCTGCCGCATTCTTTCACACGGGATTAGAAAAGCGAATACCTGTATTATATTACATTGATTTGCATTAATCTGTATTTGATATTGTTATAAATATCTATTATATTATATTACGTTATTAACTCATTTTATATTATACTACGTTTTATGATATTGTACTATTATAATGCGTTATGTTATGTTTATTTCGAGTTGTTTTTTCAATGACTTATTTCCTGACCAATTCTTTATGTTGAGTTTGAAACAATAAAATTGAATAACATTTGGAAACCCTCTGCAAATTTAATGTCTACGACATAAAGTTTGAAAGAATATATGTGCGTGTGTCTTTGTATATAGCTATACACAAATACATATGTGTGTGTGTGTGTGTGTCGTTGTATGTAGATATATATATATTTAGATATACATATATATACAATATACATATATATATATATATATATATATATATATATATATATATACATATATATATATATATATATATGTATATATATATATATAATATATATAATATTATATATATATATATATATATATATATATATATATATATATATATACGTGTGTATGTCTTTGTATGTGAATATACACAATATACATACATATATATGTGTGTGTGTGTGTATTTTTATGTAGATATACGCAATATACATATGTGTGTGTGTGCGTGTGTATCTATGTCTGTGTCTGTAGATATACACATTATAAATATATATATGTATGTGTCTGTGTGTCTGTATGTAGATATACACAATATACATATATATGGTGTATGTACATGATATGTATGTATATGTATATTCGTATAAATATATATGTATATATATGCATGCATGTATGTATATATACTTACTTTGATACTTTGATAGGTTTCGGCCATTATTGGCCCAGGCCATGTCTAACTTAATAGCACCACCTGGTGAAGTCTTTCAAGTCAGAATTTGGGCACTATGGCCCACTCAAGTAGAGAGTTATTGTTTACAGAGACATATCCGGGTGTAGGGGGTTTATCCGGGATTTCTTGAAGGAATCTGTCCAAAGACTTCTTGAACCCTATAGGGTCAGTTTCTGTTTTAATGTGTTTTGGTGTAATGTTAAAGAGAGCGGGGCCAATTGAGGTGAAATAATTGTGCCGTATTGTTGTTATGAGATGAGAGTGCGATTTTTGTTTTGGCGGATGGCACGGGGCCCAAGCCTTGGATGTACCTTAAGGTGATGCCAACATCATTTGGGCAATGCTGATGGAATATTTTCCACATCATGCAGATGATGTAGCGCTCACGACGACGTTGGAGAGAATAGAGTTTTAGCTTTTCTAGTCGACCCCAATAGTCGAGGCCTGTCATGCCATCTATCTTTTTTGTGATTGCCCTTTGAGGTGCTTCAACTTTTATGATACCTTGTATTGTGTGGGGAGACCACAGTGGACAACAGTATTCAAGGTGGGGTCGGGCAAAAGTGGAGAAGAGAAGGATAATGGTGTGGATATCTCTCGACTGGAAAGTTCTGAGAATCCAGGAACACATTCTACGGGCCATGTCAACTTTGGTGTTTATATGAGTGGCCCAGCTTACGTTGTTGTCCACAATTACTCCCAAGTCTCTGATGTTGTTGGACGCCGCGAGAGTTTCACCTGAAGGAAGGGAGTATGAGAGTTTCAGGGCATCCTCTTTTCCAAAGTGGATTAGCTCAAATTTATCCTCGTTCAGCAGCATATTGTTTTTTTCTGCCCATTGGATAACAGCCAGTAGATCTGACTGAAGGCATGTTCGGTCACTCGCCTCATTTATGACCTTCTGTAGCTTGGAGTCATCTGCAAAGATTTTTATGTTGCTGTGCTTGATGATGTCATTAATGTCATTAATGTAAATGATGAAAAGAAGTGGGCCCAGCACAGTGCCTTGCGGAACGCCACTACTGACTTTGGGTGGGCTTGATTTTACCCCTTCAACTACAACATGTTGAGATCTGTCTGTCAGGAAACACTTAATCCATTTCAGTAACTTTCCAGAGACACCAATGTTGGATAGTTTTTTCAATAGGATCTTGTGATCGACCCTGTCGATATATATATATATATATATATATATACATTTATATATCAGTAGCCATACATACAAATTTGTGTCCTCTCAAGAGAGGAGTATTTGTCTAAGTTCTATATGTGCCTATCAGTTACTCACTTTTATTTATCATTCAGATATATATCTATCTATCTATATATATATATATATATATATATATATATATATATATATATATATATATATATATATATATATATTATATATATATATATATATATATCTTGTTATGTACAGAGAGAAATTAGGAGATAGATAAATACATAGATAAAAAGAGAGGGAGAATGAGAGAGAGAATCTGGTACAAGAAAGTCACAATATATATATATATATATATATATATATATATATATATATATATATATATATATATATATACATTATGAGTTACAATGCTCACACACAGTAGCAGCAGCAGGAGCAGTGGAAGAAGAAGGCGAAGAAGAAGAAGAAGAAGAAGAAGTAGTAGTAGTAGTAGTAGTAGTAGTAGTAGTAGTAGTAGTTGAAATGGAAGCAGCTGGAGGTGTTGAGGAGAAAAACCACCATTTCTAAAATGGCGGAACAATGGAAAATAATTAATTGAGAGAAAAAAAAGTTGAGTGTTTTCCTTTCGCATGTTTTTCTTAAATTACTTTCTCCTTTTGTGTATTTTTTCTTTGTGTGTTTCTTGTTTTCCGTTCTGGAATTTAGTTTCGTTCATTAGGTTCTTTAAATGCTGGATACAATGGAGGAAATGGTGAGAAATGCCATCTATTAAAACGGTTTGTCTTTCTCAGACAGTAAAATATCTCGCCGGTACCAGTCGGCATCTAT
>NC_043007.1:29723666-29736166 GCF_006345805.1 Octopus sinensis
ATTCTAGAAACAGCTGTAAGACCTCCTATCTATAAATGCTCTAATATCTATACAGCCTTGGTTTTTTATATCATTACGCAAAAATTCATATATATATATGTGTGTGTGTGTAGTTACTTATATATATACATTAGAATATATATATATTATATATATATATATATATATTATATATATATATATTATATATATATATATATATATATATATATTCATATTTATATTTTGCCTGTGCATGTTTGTAGAGATGTACGCACGCATATATTAGCGTTTGTATATTTAGTGTGCGTATATACGTTTATGATTTTTAGTGTATATATGTATAAGAACCGTGTGTTTATTTTTAGGTCGTTTCACTTTCTAAGTGAATATCATTATAATTCAAAACTACATTTATTTTTCGTTAAACTTATTTTATCACCAATTAATTTATTCTGGGTACGTTTTTTTCTTTCTAAATACAATCTTTTTTGAAATTTTGATTTTCGATTTAAGGATTTCTTCGATCTCACATAATACGATTTTAAATCTCTCATCTTTGATTAGAAAAAAATCGTTAGTCGAAAGGACCAATGAAAAGAAACCAATTTCAAATAGGTATCTGTCGATGTAGATTGTATATTTTATGCATACAAACTTTATTTTGTTCCATTCTCAATCGAAACTGTCCGACGAACGGCAACGTGAAAGTCTGAGTAGCAATTTTTGTGATATTTTTGTGATGTTTTGTAGCTTTAATAATAATAATACATACATACATAATACATAAATAGATACATACATACATAGATACATACACACATACATGCATGCATACATACATACATACATACATACATACATACATACACACATACATACGTACATAAATACATGCGTACATATATACACACATACATACACACATACATACATACATACATACATACATACATACATAAACACATACACGCATGCATACATACATACATACATACATACATACATACATACATACATACATACTACATACATACAAAGCTACGTTTTTCTTTTCGCCTAAATGTATTCTTATTATCCATTCACATTTATGTCTTTCTTTTCGATTAAATGTGTCTTTTTATGTAATTAGACGAACCTCGTTTGCTTGTCGTTGCTTTACTTACCTAACAGCTCAAGTTCTAATCCCTTGAGCACTTCAAAGTGTTTCTATAAATAGAGAGAACATCTGTCTCTACAATACAAACTATACACATGCATACTTACATAAATGTATACATACATACACACAATTCAAAATGTACGCCGAAAGGTATTACTCGGTAGATTGGTTCCACATTCGACTCTTGTCTCAAGATATGCTAGAACTGATGACTGGAACCAGCAGCATCAATTCAACGGAAATGAGTTTTATACCCACGTAATTGATGTTTGCGGGTTTTATGGAACATCTGTACATTAAATAAATATATAAATATATATATATATATACATATACGACAAGAAATAATTTTTGTCTCTTTTTATGGAAGAAGAAAGGTTTATAGGACTACAAAAAAGAATTGCTCAAATGTAATTGAGAGATAAAGAAACATTGATCATAGAACAAACATCAAATTCGAGTCAACGACTTTAACACCATACCACCCAAACATTTGATCGTATATAAAAATTACCATGGTTCTTAAACACATAACAAATATACATATACAAAAAATACAGAAGGTAAAAATATATATGCGAATTAAAATACAGATATATAGGACGGCCCATCAAAAAGGTAAATACAAACAACTACAAATTCTAAAGTGTGTCAAGCTACTAAAAATGTAAATAAATTTTTTTTAAATATCAATCGGCTTATAAAATTTTCTTACTTCCCTCAAACAAAAGAGTGCGTCAAAAACGTTCAATTCATAAAACCCCTGGTAGGTTAGATTCTAGGAGCAAAAAGAGTTCCACAAAATCAAGTCGAACACACCTATGGCCATTTCGGGAGTTCATTGCCGTGATTCGATTACAGTTAAAGTGCATCTCTATTGTAGAAATTGCCCGGCAACGACGGGCTATTCAGCTAGTATATAGATATAAGAGCAAATTTCCGTCACAAGGAAGTGGTCAATGCAATGCCTGTGGGAAATGGCACTTGTCGTTGAAGTATGTGCGAGACAGGATCGAACTCAGAACCAGGTGGTTTCCAAGTGAACTCCTTACACTCTTTCATACCTGTGTCAATGTTTGTCTGCTGTTTAGATTATCGGAGCTTGAAGGAACAAAAGTCAAAGTTGACCTCGGTGGAATTTGAACTTAGGACATAAAGACGGACGAAATACTGCCAAGGATTTTGTCCGGCATCCTAACGAAATTGACAACTCCTTCCCTACTAAAATTGCTCACCAAAATCTGAAATAATTATTTCCATTTGCAATGCCTACCAAATATTAAACTATAATATGTTATTGAGTGTTTGTCTCTTGTTATCTTGATGTGCAACTCCCATATTTGTTTAGCACCGTTTGTAATCCATGTGGAGGGCCTTGAGCTCAACAGAGAAACGTTATCATCGTTATTATTGGTGTTATTTTATGAAATTATCCTATTTTTCTTACTTTTATATCATTGATAGGATTTCTATCATTATTGTAATCATTGTTTTTATTGCTGATGTGTTTTTGTTATTGTTTTTTTTAAACTAATTAAAAAGTCTGTGCAGACAAGCAAGCTTCAATAAAATTCAATAATATTCTGTCAACTAATTCATCGATATTGGCGCCAAAATGACACTAAAACAGGGTTTTTCGATGAAGTAAACAATAATTTGCCGTGATGAGTTGTCATCATTATCATCATCACCATCACCATCACCATCATTATCATCATCACCATCACCATCACCATCATCATCATCATCATCATCATCATCATCATCATCATCATCATCATCATCATCATTATTATTATTATTATTATTATTAGAAGCATTATTGTTGTCGTTGTTGTTTCCATTATATTGCTCTGTTTTTGACTAATGTTCCAATTAAAGCCGTTCAGTTTCCTGTTTCTGCCACAATACACAGAACAATGTTCGCTGGAATACTTTATATTTTTCTGTTGGTTTTCGGTGCTTCTCCAACATGGCTGTCAATCATTCCAACAAATCTGATATAAAACCCTCATTTAAAACTTACTATTTCTGTAAACCTGTTAAGAACCCAGGCCCGACAGGAAAGAATAGGTTTCTTTAGTTTTTTTGGTGGGAGGGGATGAAAAATACTAACCTGTCCTCCATTGCGGACTTCCCTGCAAACACCAGCAATAAAGTACTGCCTTCACATCGGGTGTCACGATAACTGCTGATGTTGTTGTTAAGCAACAAGACGGGTAAGGGTGATTAGGTGATGGTCGAGGGCTTAGGGGCGGGAGACCCCAGACCTTGGAAAAAGGAAAAAACTTTCGTCGTCTTGTTATCGAGGGCTCTTCATTGACGCCTGACACCACTGGGAGGTGGCCCTCGAAGTCGCTGGAAATGGAGATCTTCAGGTCCAAATTCTTGAACGGCTGTTAAAGATATATGTTTCTTTACAACCCAGAAGGGGCTAAACACAGAGAGGACAAACAAGGACAGACAAACAGATTAAGCCGATTATATCGACCCCAGTGCGTAACTGGTACTTAATTTATCGACCCTGAAAGGATGAAAGGCAAAGTCGACCTCGGCGGAATTTGAACTCAGAACGTAACAGCAGACGAAATACGGCTACGCATTTCGTCCGGCGTGTTAACGTTTCTGCCAGCTCGCCGCCTTGCGGCTGTTAAAGATATAAGCATCATAAAACTTGACCAAAAGACGGTCATTCATTAGAATCCGGGCAGTGAAAGACATGTTTCCTCTCTCAGTCTCACCTCATCTTCCACTACTACGACTCTCCCTGCTTCTCCCACCTCACCAGCTGCCTACTACTTCCCTCATTCGCTCCAATCAATATTACTTAAATTTCGACTAAATTCAATTCCAAAGTTTAAAGATTTGGATTTATTCAATTGCTCAGTTATTCTGAAGAACATTCCACTACAGCGGTGTATCTACTAGAATCTTTAGCATTGCCCCTGCATGGCCGCAGTCTAATGACTGAAACAAGTAAAAGATGACAAATTGTCACAACTTAGCACTAAGAGGATTCGAGACAGTCTCCTCCGGAGACACAACGAGGCTGATTTTTTTAATAAAAACTGCCTACAAAATCTTGTCGTATTGTTACTAAAACATTCAACCCTCATCTCATTGATGGGGAATTTGTGAGCTATTTCTAGCCGTAGATCTGACTCTGAAAAGATTCCCACAACTGTTCTAGTTCGTGCAATGGTCTGTAGCCGAAATGGCTTTCAATTACCTCAGTCTGACTCACAATATCTAGGTTCCATGGTTAAGTACAGCTTCACAGAGGCGTTCAGTGACGTACTTACGACTTACCTATGTAAGCAGAGGGAACGCTACATATTTAACGACTGTTTCCTTTGCTTATTGAGTTCATGTATTCAGTCGGAAGAAAGAAAAGAAAAGCTAGTCTCATCCTCAGCCTTAGATCAGAGTAGACCAATTTCTCCCGCGAAACATTTGTGCCCTGGGTTACAGTTTGCGTGAAACGGTGAATGTATTTGACAGTCTACTTTAAGTATATTGTTGTTAAACCCTAGGTTAACCCTTATCCACCAGTACGTCCGATCAAAGCTGTATCAGCTGTCGCCATTCAATCACTGACTGTTTAATCTATGATTCAAGCCATTCCAACCTTATTCTTCTCGATATGTTTGTCTTTATGACACTGTCTGTCTTGGATTACATTATCCAATTTGTTATTCCTTTTTAAGATAGATTCCTTTTTTAAGATGGAAAAATGTAACTTGATAGATAGAAGGCTGTTATTTCTAGCAGATGGAGACATCCCGTGGAGGGGCTCCCATGTTGACTTCATGTTTTCTTACAACTTCAGAAATGTTTGTCGCTTTCGGCGCAATGTAGCACCAGAAATAAAAAGGCAGATCATCGGTGACCAATTCGTTGTTTTGTGGGGGATTATTGTATAAAAGTCTTCCTCGTCAGATCTTAAGTCAAAATAATCACTGAAACTGCGAGAACAAGAAGCGGATATTTTCTGCAGTCACAAATTATTCTCTTAAAAATAGAAGGATTCGTTGGATAATGTGATGTGAGACATATCTACAAATGTCATGGCGGCATCTGGTCTACCGGATTAGAGTTGGCTTGGAAATAAACAACAACAACAAAAACAACAACAATAGCATCACTAACAACAACTAGAAGATCTTGCAGGCAGTTCAAAAAAAAACAACCTTCTTGTTTCCCCAGAGGAGATCATCTAGAATTCTCTTAGTGCCAAACTGTGACAATGCTAAAGTTTCTAGTAGATATACCGCTTTAGTGGAGTGTTCTTCACAATAACTTAGCAATTGAATCGAAGCAAGTCTTTAAACTAACAACTTGGAATTGAATTTAGTCGAAATTTAAGACGGCTTCCTTCCAGAAATCCGATTTCCTTCCATGACTCACAGCTATCAGATATAACTTCATTGGAGTTGAACAAGTTAGAAATCTTTTAAATATTTTCTGTTATGTGTGACTTTTATGTTATTTTTTAAATGTCAAATTACTTGATATAGTGTGTGGGCATGCAAGGCTAGCTTGGTAGTTATAGCAAAGACGGTGGCCATCTTGCCTCTCTTACTTATCTCGGTTATCATTCCACTACCACCGACGTGCCACCACCACCACCATCATCATCATCATCATCACCATCACCACCTATAATTCTAATGTTCTTCAATAGGAATGGTGACTTATTTCTATCAGATGAACTAATGATTAATTGAATCAAACAGCCAATAGACGCAGACATGTTTGTGTGATTAAGAAATTCACTTCGCTTCTACATGGTTTCAGGGTCAATCCCACTGCACGGCAGCTTGGAGCAAATGTCTTCTACCTCCTCCTATAACCACTACCAAAGCCTTTTGTAATTTGGTGAAGAACATTTTTGGAAGACAGTCTGTGAGACCTTCCCCTGGCTTCGTTGGTAAAGTTAATCACGTGTCTTTAATGGAACGCCTTCGATGCAAGTATTCAGGTCTCCTGTTTGAGAGTAAATTCCTACCAAGCATTGAGTCCTCTGAAAAACCGTGATGTAGGCCTCCATCCCTCAACTGACTCAACTGAGCCATGCACTCCTCACCTAGACTTTGAATTAGTGACGAGGTGGTCTTAAATAGAGCGCCTTTGCTCATAATCTGCTTGTTTGGGGGTGACTCGGGGTTACACAGCAACAACAATAACAATATTTGAACTGATCCTGAAATACTTTTGTTATGAAATCTTCCCATACATTGATACTTTCTATAGCATCTATTGATACTTTCTATAGCATCGTGGAATCTTTGCAAGTTGCTTGATAATCTAAAGTTTGCAACATTTAACTTTTTGGGTACCTTAGGACCAGATTATCGATTTTTAGGCATTATCGAAAAATTTATTTGTCCACGCATTAGACGATGGTCAGTCCAGCTCTCTGCTCCTTAAACATCTTTCATTTCACGTTTCTGATCAAAATATAGTCTATGAGATGCCAGTGCTCAGATCTTGGGTGCATCTAGATGGTTTTATATTTATTTTTCTGCTTAAAGAGAGTATTGGTGACAACCAGATTATTCTCAGTACAAAACATCAAAAGAGATACTCCATTTTTATTACGTTTTACAATCCCATGTCGACCTAAAACAGGCCATGAAATGCAGTCCTTTCCAACTCTTGCATTGAAATCTCCTAATATGACCTGCTTGTCTGAAATTGGTACTTCCTTCAATAATTGTGCTAGATCATCATAAAACTGTCCTACAATTTTCATTAGCATGGGATATTGTTGATGCACAAATACTGACAACGGTAAGAAACCTACCTTCTGTCAGTTTTGTACGGCATGAAATGGTTCGTTCAGATATACCACTTGGAAATTCTGTAATGAAGGATACTAATGTATTCTTGAGAGCAAACCAAACACCAGATTCTCTACGCTGACCCTTAGATAGGCCTCTCCAAAAGATAGTGTAACCATAAGTAGGTTCATTTATTTGACCCTTACCAAAGAGACGAGTTTCAGAGGGGGGCAACTATATCAGGGGAATATTGCGGTACACTGGGACACCCGCCAAGTCAGACCTGTTTCCCTGACGTTCCTAAGTCTTTTTGGTCATTTACCGAATCAGTTTGAGACATTTTAGAGTAAGTTACAAGTGCATTTTTATATATACACATATACATACATACAAACATACATACATACATACATACATACATACATACATACATACATACATACATACATACACACATATATACACACATATATACACATACATACATACATACATACATACATACATACATACATACATACATACATACATACATACATACATATATATATACATACATACATACATATATATATATATATATAACAGCGATGGCCAAACTGCTACTCGCGAATAACACGCAGGTCTTCAGCATCCATTGCTCGGGGGCGTGAAAATGCGTTGGCTGAGCTCTTCCTTTTTTGATCACATCTAACACAAAGAAAAGCCAAGAAAATATTTCAAACTTGTTACGAAGTGAGAGAAGCCCATGAAATTTTAATGTTTCTGGGTTCTCACTATAAAATAATTATTTAGGAACTGAAATGATCAACGAAAGAAAGCATTCGAACGTGTTTTTGATGAAATTAGTAGTTTCACCAAGTTTTGCTTCCAGCCGACCAAACCTAATTATTAACACTCTTTGCACAGGCCTTGAATATTCTTTTCTTCATTTCGCAACGATTAACCGAAGAATTTAAATACTAATTTTAATGTTAGGACTAAATTAAGTTTTGTTCTTGATCGCTGAAAGAAAGATTGGTGGGCAGCAGCAAGACTTAAGCTATTTCTAGTGATCATGGCCTTGAGAAAAAGGTCAGCGAACTGACGATATGTACTTGGACATTTTAACCAAAGAAAGGGAAGAAAAGAAAAAGAATTTTGTAATTCAGTGAGTTCTGCTAAATCTGCTGCCAGGATTTACAATTGCATCAAACTTAACATTTAAAGTTTCATTCTTCTGCTTCCATATTTACTTTTAAAAAATATATTCGTAAATCGCTTGCTTTTTTGTTTTATTAAAACTGCTGCAAGCTTTAAATCGTAAAGAATTATTTAACAGGTTTTGTTATACATTTTCCTGGGTGTAATTCACCAGAAATAACCCGGTTTTCTACATTTTCTTTTAATCTTGTTTGCTAACTAAAAATACCCAGAGAGGAGGGTGTACCAGTTAAAGATGGGAGAGAAGCTCTTGCTCTGCTAGAAACAGCAGCCAAATCACACTTTGGAAAGACGACATTAGACAATGTGGTGTTGTTTCCCACAATACTTTAAACAGATGCGATGTTCACGGCCAGAATCCCTTTTATTCTAAGTTTGTCTGATTTGGGCTGACCTGGAGCAAATAACAACAACAAGGGATCCTGTTTGTGCTCGCCCATAACAATCAAGTTTTCCCCCAGCAGATGGCGTTCGTGTTGTATCCTCGTCCCCTATCTTTTAAATATTTCTAACATTGAAATAAATAAACAATAAAATAATTTTGAACACTAACAAACATCGGAAATTATAAAATATTTGCGAGGCTGCTGCTGCTGCGGCCACCGCGCTGCTGCTGCTGCTGCTGCCGCTGGTCATGATGGTAGTGGTGGTGATGATAGGGATAACAGTAGTGGTGGTGGTGGCGGTGGATTTGGTAATTGTGGTGGTGGTGGTGAAGGTAATATTTGTGGGGATAAGGGTGGTAGTGATGCTGTATTTATGGGGGCGATCGCGTTATTTGTGTTGGTTGTGATGATGATGATGATGATGGTGGACAGGTGCTTTGGTAGTGAAGGTCTTGATAATGATGGTGGTGGTGGTGGTGGTGGTGGTTGGTGGCGATGGTAGGGGTGAAATAACTGATAGATTTCGAATGCAAGTTTTGCGAAACAGGGTTTGTCGAAAGTGTGTGACTGAAGATGACGTCATCAAATGATCGGAAACATAAAAAGGAAGATGGAAATTGAAATAGTAAACCGGAACAGGAGGATGATCCGGGATTCACCGTTAAAGAAGGTAAACCGTTCTGTCTTCCATTATTACAATCCTCCATACGGATTAGTCCAGAACAAGTGTGTTGGAAAATGGCAAGAATTTGAAACAGTAGAAAGAAGCAAATCAATGAGAAAATTCCATTTGAATCGGATTAACTTGAGTTGAAAGCACCATCAAGGAGCAAGCAGACGACGGCTGACGATGCTCAATAAAGAAGTGACTGGTGCTAGTTTTGTTATGAGTATATACGTACACACACACACACACACACACACAGATATATATATATATATATATATATATATCAATGAGAAAGAGAGAAGACGAAAGAATAAATGATTATGAACTTTATTACTTTACAGCTGTTTCTGACATAAGATGCAGAGGACTCATAGTAGAGAGCCTAGTTATTAGCCTCGCAATGACTAACTGAAATATTAAAACACAAATATATATATATATATATAATATATATATATATATATATATAATATATATATTGCCCGAAACGGTCGTGACTTATGGTACTTGACTGAGGAAAGAAGGCCACGAATGACACGTCTTTTTTTCCTGTCCACCTTTGTATAGTCTATCTAGCCGAATGTTTTATTGGCCTCTATTGCGTTTTTGCTCCATTTCTATATATATATATTACACACACACACACACACACACACACACACACACACACACACACACACACACATATATATATATATATATATATATATATATATATATATATAATATATACATACATACGTACATACACACACACACACACACACACAAATATCTATATACGCGGTCTGATCAGTAAGTATCCGGACTGTTGCGATAGTAACGAAGCTGAAGCACGTAGAGTAAAGCCGCTTAGCACAGGTTGACCTTAAATTCTGTTGTGCAGGCTCACTAAGTTTTAACGTTGTAGCTCGCTTCCTCCGTTTACAACAGTGCCTGGAAGGAAGGTGTGTAACGTGTGACCTTCGCATTGACAGATAAAGTTGGGCAGAGAATCTGTACAAAATTTTGCCAGAAGCCTGGCGATACCCTCTCAGAGGCCTATGCAAAGTTTTCAAAAAGTTCTCATCGTTCTCGACACAATCAAGGAGATCTTGTGCAACTGAGACCCGAGTGTCCTTTTGGTCAACTGAAAGCAGCTTTGGCGCAAACTTGGCAGACCTGCATATATGTATATACATACATAAAAAGCAACAAAATATTCCTAAGCCAGGCACCTTTAAACAAATATTACCCTTACCAGAATTATAACCTCCAAGAAAGAAGATCACACAATATTAATATATAATATACCATAAACAAGAAAGGAGAAACCCCTTAACGGTTTCACCCCGACGAGAATGAAGGTCAATTTAAAACAATGAGAACACGAGACATAAAAGACTAACTGACAAAGAGGACGTCAAACATACTTCCACCATCGACTGCGAAACGAATGCCATCGTGGTTTCGATACCTGGGGCAGTATCATTCAATCGGACGGAGTAAACAGTATTAAAAACATAAACACTGCCCGGGGATCAATAGAAAAGAAACAGGGTCCGAAGGGTTGACACAGAATGTCCAATACGTCTTCACCTGCTTATTGTTACAAATGCAAAGATTAAATCTCAGACATAAATTGTTTCATCGCTATAGCTTTGATACTTGGAAATTTGGAATAAAAACTACGAATAAAACATACAAATATCCTCAAACCGGAGATTGCTAGAATTATAGAACATAAAACGAACGAGAGAATTAAGCGTATTACACAAAAATTAGTGAACCCAATCGAAAGTAAAGGTTATCAATACAGAAAACGAATAATAATAAAATAATAATAATAATAATAATAATATAATAATAATAATAATAATAATAATAATAATAATGTAAGAAGTGACAAACCTAGAACTTCAAACATAGATTAACTAAAGAACATAGATCAGTGGATATTGTGACTTCATAATCTATAAAATATATTTCAAACACAAAATCATAATTAAAACAAACCCAACGTGAACTACAGGAATAATAGATCGCTTTCACTAAACAGGCTTCAATCGTTTTAAAACAACGCGACATGGGAATAAACCAGTAGAGATCGATATATATTGAATATAAACTTTAACTGCTGAAAATAAATTTAAACAAATATTTCACCTAAAAATTTAAATAATAGGAAAGGATATAAAATTGACAGAAACACCCAAATCGTACGAAAATATTGACAGAGTTCAAATATGGAAACATAATTAAAACAATATAAATGTAAACCAACGGAATAATATGTCATATAACTCATTATCTTCATCCAGTGTTTTAAATCCGGGTTTTGTCCCCGTTAATGGGGGTGGCCAGATATACCTCAATGCCATAGCAACAAAGGTAAGCAGGTGCAGCCCACCCCAGCTTTTGGACTGGCTGGTACCCATTCTCCTTTGCTATCATGAGGCTTTTTTGGAGCTGGATTTTCCTCGGGGAACATGCTTACACCCGACCTCAGTTTCTAGATATGGCTTCTACCACGATTTTTCCACAATACCCCTTAGGTAATCCCAATAACCGTATAAATCCACATTTTAACTCCTGATCTCACTCATACTCGAATATCACAACCATCTAATTATATTCGTGTGTATATGAGTGCATGCATATGTGCGTGTATATGTATGTGTGAGTATGTATATATGCGTGAATGTATGTATGCGTGTACAGAGGCGATAATACATACAGATACACGTATATATGGATGTGCATGTGTACATATACATGTGGGTACGAGTTGTACATGTAGATATTGATATGTATAAATATCTGTACATATATTATAAATATATATATATATAATTATATTGTGTGTGTGTGTGTAGTGTGTTGTGTGTGTGTGTGTGTGTGTGTGTGTATATATATATATATATATATATATATATAATATATATATATGTATATGTCGAGCAAAAAGATTTCTTCCTCGATCTATGTTTTATTGTCGAATGAATATGGTTCGGGGTTTCTCAAATACAAGCGATAAGAATAGAACCAATTTTCTCGGTGGGTTAAAACTCTAAGGAAAACTTCAATCCTAGCTTCATCTACCTATCTATCTATCTATCTATCTATCTATCTATCTATCTATCTATCTATCTATCTATCTATCTATCTATCTCTCTATCAGTATATATATATATATATATATATATATATATATATATAATATATATATATATATATATATATATATACATATACACACGCACATATATGTATGTATGTATTATGCATGTATATATATATATATATATATATATATAGTTGTCAAAGTGCAGAACTGA
>NC_043007.1:29738666-29758666 GCF_006345805.1 Octopus sinensis
GTGGAACTCAAGATCAAACCGTCCAAAAGATTCAGCAGGGCTTTGGTGATGATACCATGGCAAAAACACAGTGGAGAGGCACGCTGCGATAGGTCACGCACACGTCAAAATGAGGAACCTCCTCAGAAGGTTCTGCGAGTAGTCATAGAGGACCGTCGTGTAACAATCCAAGAAATTGCTCACGAAGTGATGATAATCACAGGATTCGTTCATTCCATTTTAACGAAGGATTTGTGTATGCAGTGTGTTTCCCTGCTAAATTCGACCCCATGGTGCTGGTGGAGAGGCAGAAACGATACCACATGGAAATCGCTCAGAACATGCTGTACTGTGCAAACCACGACCCAGGCTTCATGAAGGCCGCCATCACTGGTGATGAGACTGGGGCTCGATGTGTTCGGTCATGTTGCGTGAAACCAAAAATCTGACGAGCGCGCTCTAAACGCCTGTACTCTAGTCGTATCAGCCGGGAACTGAAGCGACCTACCGGCGCGTAAGTTTTCACGCATGCGCAGTAAAACGTCACCTCCCACCCAAAGGATTTTGACCACACGACATTAGTTTTGAAAGTAAAAATAAACTCAGATACTTTTTGGTCGCACTTCATATCTATCTATACACACACACACACACACACACACACACACACACACATTTCCTTGCCAACTTGTATTTTTACAAACTCCTCTTTTGTTTTTATTATTAGTGATTCGTCATGATCAATTCTGAAGTAGTGAGAGAAATTGTGCTATGCACAACTGTGGTAGCAGTGAATATGTCTCAAAGAATCTTTGTAAAGACGGTGACAGATTGAATGTGAAAAATCAGAAAATAATGACAATTCAAAGAAAACAACAACAACTACAAGCACAATCCAATTTGAGAAGAATAAAGAAAAATGAGGGGGAAAAACGCAAATTGAAATTACGATTACAAAAGCACAACCGTTGTTTTTTTGCTCTCCATAAAAAGACATTGGATATGGATCAGCTGTAATCAGAAGAACGACCGCAGAAGTGGAATGTCTCTGAAGTGAGTGCTTCAGGAGAACTTACCTAAGAAAGTGCAACAAGGAGCGATGTACTTCTGTTTTTGAAAAAGACGGAGTGGGGTTTCTCTGTGCCTTCGGAAAAGGGGGAGGAATAGTCCTTACCGATGTAATGCATCATATATTTACGTACGACAGTAGAGTATATGGAAACATTTTCTTAATATTTTTAAAAATTCAGAATGATGATACGGTGGTGCTCCAGCATTGCCGAAGCTCTCGAGCTGAAACTAGTAAAGAAGAATATACGAGAAAACAGGTACAGCTTGCGTGTTATACAGGTAGCCCCAGGACGGTAGCAAGAAAAGTACAAGGTTCGAGTTGCGAACCATTGACGCCGACGAATCCTTTGGCTCATAGTCACCTTTGAAACAGCGTTCGAACACCTGTAATCAAGGTTGCGGAGACCTTGTAAGCGTGAAGGTGACCTGTTAAAATATGAGGTCGAGTGGAATCATGCATGGACATCTTGTTCCTGAGGATGCCTGAAGATTCTGAGGCTATGAGCAGTTATACTCTATAGGGAGATAGTATCTCTGGGCAAATAACACAGTAACTTTGCCTTTCAACGATGTATTTACACTAAGTATGGTGTATAGATGGATATCTATGTGTGTGTGTGTGTGTGTGTGTGTGTGTGTGTATGTATTTGTATGCGTATATGCGCGTATGTATGGTTGTATAAAATTGCATGCATAGATACATATTTGCATATACATACACACACAAACACTTACACACACACATATATACAATACATATAGGTGTGTGCGTGCGTGTTTGTGTGCAATGGCTGTGTATGGGTGTGAGTGATGGCGGTGTCTTGATTATGTTATTTTGAGTCATTAGTCATCAGTCAATGAGCAATTATTGGTTTGGCAGTCAATTGTGAGGAATGGTAGAAACAATACCACCATATCAATAGCATTGACAGTAATGCGACTGGAAGTCTTTCAGGAATATTCCAGTCACGTAATAACGGATGATTCGAAACAGTGCCAGGGAAAACACTTCCTGTCTACAAATAACCATATCTTCAACCAGCACAACAACCGCCATCTGGTGGGGGAAACTAATGACGTTTTTCACTGGTTGCTTGAATCGAGAAAACAAGCAGGATGAACGCTATATAATTGTAATTGGTCGCTGGTGATGTATATGTGTGTGTGTATAACACACCCACACATACGCGCGTGCATACATACATAACATGTATATATATATATATATATATATATATATATATATATATATATAGATAGACAGACAGATAGATGAGATAGATAGATAGATAGATAGATAGATAGATAGATAGATAGATAGATAGATAGATAGATAGATAGATAGATAGATAGATAGGTAGATAGATAGATATACATACATATATACATACAGGATATGGCTGCGATAGTTATCTAATTTTCAATATATTGCTCTCTTCAAAGTAATTGAAAGGATTTTATTTCTTCTCAGATCCGCCATGGCAGATAAAATGCAAACACAAGAAATGGAAAGCGATGCAGTCCTTATTGCTGCCCTATGTACGGAACCCAGCGATTTAGAAATGACCAACTTTCTAAATGTTACAAGATCTATTGTACAGAAAATCCGGATGGAACTGGTGACCTCTATCGGAAATGCTTTAAGTATATCGAAGACAGAAAAGACTTTCTCAACGTTCGGATATTATAATGACTCTGCGAATCATCGAAAGGGCTGAAAATATTATCGATGATTGATCCCGGAAAATCAATGAGGGTCTTCGCCAAAAAGTATTTGGTGTTGGAGTGGACTATCAGAAACAAGGTGTACGAAGACATTCGATACACGTCTTACGTAACTAGAAGTGGCCAATTCGTGTCTGGAAAGTCAAGAAAGTTGTGTTAAACGGGCCAAATATTTATTTAACAAACTTAAAGACATTCACGAACATGGCAAATTTTGGTTCTTTCATGGGAAAAGATTTCGACCGTATATATGTATAAATATATGTCTATATATTAATATGTATAGGCACATATATACACATATCTGACCATATAAAAGAATATATGCAGGGCGCGATGGGTAAATTGTCGCCATTTTATATTTTTAATTTCGCGCATACACATTGTTTTTGATTTTGTCCACTACACAGTATAGTAGGGTCAGTTAGGCACCGTCTGTGAGAAAAACAACAGCAGGACGCAATTCACTTTGTCAGAAATTTGGAAATGACATGCAATATTGCTTAACATTCGCCCTGTGTAATATGGAGATTATTTTCTTGATGTTGAAAGTGAAGCCTCATATCCTGTGTGCATCGGACAGTTGCAGCTCCTCACGGCACCATCGACCGCTCGAGAAGATGGATAATTTGATTTAGTTATTTTAGATGTTACAATTGCCTGCCTACGAAAACTATGCAAAATCAATGTTCAGCAGCGGTGACCGCTCTCTCTCTCTCTCTCTCTCTCTCTCTCTCTCTCTCTCTCTCTCTCCTCGCACTCGCGCTCTCTCGCTCGCTTCTCTCTCTCTCTCTTCTCTATCTCTCTCTCGCTCTCTCTCGCACTCTCGCTTCTCGCTCTTCTACTCTCTCTCTCTCTCTCTCTCTCTCTCCGCCTCTCTCTCGCACTTCGCCTCTCGCTCTCTCTCTCTTCTCTCCTCTTCTCTCTCCTCTCTCTCTCTCCGTCTTCTCACTGCCATCAATTGTAACTAAGAGAAAAGGTGAGATCAATTACAGACGTCAGACAATGAAAGGACATGACTGTTGATACATGACGCGGGTCAGTCAAGTTACTACTACTACTACTACTACTACTACTACGAAATCGGAATACACCGCACGTATTCCAGTAGCGGTGATGTTGTAGTATGATCGTGCTGTTTGTGCGGCAATCCAGTTGCGTGATGTATTAGTAGAGTATGGTGGTGTGTTAGTGCTGTGGCAGTGTGGCGGTAGTGTGGTGGTAGTGTAAAACCAGTGGTAGTTTAGTAGCGTGGTAGTATAGAGTTGAGTGGTTGCGGTGTGGCTCTATCTCAGCCGCGTTCCTCGATGGTTGTGTCAGAGGCGGCAGGACATAATTGGCGATACACAAATACATATTGTCTAAATATACATACACACATACATACGTACACACGTATATATATACTGTCTCTACACACATATACTGAATAAATGTGTGTGTTTGCGTGTGTGTGACAAATGACAATATGGAGGAAGCCAATTGCCTATGATGTCGTCATCACTTCTACCGCCAGCATTATCCCTATAACACGATCACTATTACCAGCCTCATTACCAACGTGTAAGTGAATTTATATATGCTTAGAGTCGCATACATCTCCGAAAAGATGTATCACATATATACATTCCTTTGATATGCATATATATATATATAATATATATATATATATATTATATATATATATATATATATATATATATATATGCGCAATTACACAAACACACAAATGTACACACACATATATATATACGACGGGCTTCCTTCAGTTTCCGTCCACCAAATCCACTCACAAGGCTTTGGTCGGCCCGAGGCTATAGCAGAAGACACTTTCCCAAGGTGCTACACAGTGGGACTGAACCCCGAACCATGTGGTTGCGAAGTAAGCTCCTTACGACACAGCCACGCCTACGCTTATCCTATCTATCTATCGATCTATCTACCTATCAATCAATTTATATATATATATAGTAAAGAGCAGGCTGCACGGAGCGCCGCATGAATAAATCAAAGGTAGAACAGAAAGAATACAACAAGCGGGAAAATAGACGATAGCACGATAAACGTCAAACGAGACATAAACAAGATACACGGATCATTCGCAGCCGATTTGCTCATCAATCCGGGACGTCCTTGTCCTTTCCTCATCAGTCCAGACTGCGACTGATGAGCAAATCGGCTGCGAATGATCCGTGTATCTTGTTTATGTCTCGTTTGACGTTTATCGTGCTATCGTCTATTTTCCCGCGTCTGGCCTTCTTTCTGTTCTACCTTTGATTTATACGCGCACGCACACACACCACACACACACACACACACACACACACACACACACACACACACACACACTCATGCACCTGCACCTGCACAAACACACACAATCTTTATTTTATTCTTTTATTTGTTTCGGCCATTTGACTGTGGCCATGCTGGAGCATCGCCTTTAGTCGAACAAATCGACCCCAGGACTTATTCTTTGTAAGCCTAGTACTTATTCTATCGGTCTCTTTTACGGAACCGCTAGGTCATGAGGATGTAAACACACCAACATCGGTTGTCAAGCGCTGGTGGTGGAACAAATACAGACACAAACACACAAATGTACACACACATATATATATACGACGGGCTTCCTTCAGTTTCCGTCCACCAGATCCACTCACAAGACTTTGGTCGGCCCGAGGCTATAGCAGAAGACACTTTCCCAAGGTGCTACACAGTGGGACTGAACCCCGAACCATGTGGTTGCGAAGTAAGCTCCTTACGACACAGCCACGCCTACGCTTATCCTATCTATCTATCGATCTATCTACCTATCAATCAATTTATATATATATATATATAAAAGTAAAAAAATTAAAAAATATACAAACTGGGACAAGAACGTGAAACATTTAGATGACACAAAAAACACGGACGCGACATTCGAAGCTCACAATCATCAGTCAAGAACCGGATCATCCTCTCAATTTCGGCTGATTAATCTTGAGATTGCTCCGATCTGGGTAGCCCCCAAGGGAAATCTAAGCCAAGCGCATTAGATTCCTTGGAAGAAAGCCTCGAATGTATACAACACAGACGGAAAACGGACGGTGTTACACGAATAGAAATACAAAAATACGTAAAAACAATAATGATAGCACGAATAAGAATACAAAATACGTAAAAACAATAATGGTAATAATAACAACAAAACCAAGGACATCAGGACAAGCGTCTTTTCGACAGGACGAGTTAAGTTTTTGAGCTGGCTATAGAAGAGTACCTTAAGGCCACAGAGAACAAACAAGTGTGTCTTGCCACAATGACTGCTGGATGCGAAAAGGCAGTAGTCGGTGGCTGGTCACACGAGGACAAAAGAGAGGAGAAAGGGACAGATGAAGAGAGAAAGAAGGGAAACAAGGAACAAAGGAGGAGAAGAAAGAGAGGGAAAGAGAGAGATCAAGTGGAGTGTAAGGTGTGAGAGGCAGAGAAATGTAGGAGAGGGGGGACAGATGAAGAGAGAAAGAAAGAAGGGGAACAAGGGAGGAGAAGAAAGAGAGAGAAAGAGAGAAAGATCAAGGGGAGTGCAAAGGGTGAAGGCAGAGAAACGTAGGAGAGGGGAAGAGACAGTGTAGTAGAGTCGTACCAATGTTAAAGAGTATATACTTACGTATAGGGTCAAAAAGGGGTACGTAGCCGCTATGTATATATGTAAAAGTAAAAAAATAAAAAAATATACAAACTGGGACAAGAACGTGAAACATTTAGAAGACGACACAAAAAACACGGACGGGACATTCGAAGCCCTCAATCATCAGTCAAGAACCGGATCATCCTCGCAATTTTGGCTGATTAATCTTGAGATTGCTCCGATCTGGGCAGCCCCCAAGGGAAATATATATACATTATAACATATATAAAATATATCAAACTAGATAAACTATCTCAACCATTTATTCCTTTCTACCTACATTCCGCAAACATGTATTTCCTCTTGTTCTTTTTCATCCGCCTCTTTTACATAAACACTTGTACTTTCTACCTACAAATTAATACCATTCTTAAGTTTCATATACACATTGCTCTACCCACCAAAGAAATACCCTACCAAAACACTAGTATATAAAACTTGGCATCCTGAAAACCAAACTGAATCACAGTCTGATGACGGAAAGTAAACCTAAGCGTCGAAGTTACTGCCTCCACACACACACACACACACACACACACACACACACACACACACACATATAATATATATATATATATATTCATGTGTCTGTGAATTTATGTGTAAGTATATTTAGAGTGAGAAAAGAGTGGGGTGGTGGCGGTGGCGGTGGGGTGGCAGATCGTGTGCATTGTTCTTTTGATCCTCACTAAACTCGTTATTGTTTTTTATTGCTTCCAGTCTGTTGACTCACGGCCTTGAAACTGCCAGTGACAGCTTTACTGTTTGTTCTTCCTGCAGCAGGTGACATTGGCTCATCGTTGTTAAGCTGCTACAGCGTTCATCTCCAACAACCTTATACGTCATCTCTCCCGCCTCTTTCTTTCTTTCTCTATCACTTCTCTTTCTCTTACTTTCTCTCTCTCTCTCTCTCTCTCTCTCTCTCTCCCTCTCTCCCTCTCTCCTCGGTTGCACTATATTCCGGTGACAAGATAAAGTAAGACCGAAACGTTCCACATTTATCATAATCAATAATTACACTCACTCCTCACCGGATTCTGTTTTTAATTAATTTTTGAGGAAACGCTATTCCAATTCGTTTCCCTTTTCTGTTTTACCGCCAGAATTATTCAATTGATGCGTAAAAGAACTTTTGCGCATCACAAACGATTTACCTTTTAAGTAATTAAAACTACACATGTGTGTGTTTGTATACATATATGCATATGTGTGTGTACATATATACGTACATATATACGTACATATATACATATATATACATATATATATATGTGTGTGTGTGTGTGTGTGTGTGTATTGTTGGATGAATGGATACATGGATGTGCATCATTCAATAATGGATATTGATGATGGCTATAATCATCATGGAGATTCGACAAACTGGTGACCCTCTTCTTCTGCCACTCTGGTCATCATAAATACAGTAAGCGATTGATTGATCTGTTGGAAACTTAACAACTATTGATCGTTAATTGTCATCGATTAAAAATATATCAAATGATCCTTATATCGATAATCGATAAGATATATTTCTTTGAACCGAGTGGAACATATGTAAATGTTGTTTACATAAAATGTTCAATGTCATGCTCCATTCAACCATTCTTATAACATTATATATTATAATATTATTTGTGTAATAAATACCTTGTGTGCTTTTATATATTTCGTGTAATACAAAGGAAGTTAAATCAAGCCCTACTGAATTTATTTCCAATGTTACTATACGCTTTTATGAACTGATGGTGACAGGTTGTGGGAAACGAGTATAATTATTCATTTATCCTCCAGTGATCTCCCCTTAACGGTTTGTTAATATTGTACTTGCAATGGCCGTTAACAATTCGCAAAGTCAGTGTCTGCATCATATTGAAACACACTTATTTTCTCCAGTCTTTTCGCAGTTTACTTTTCTTGCTAGTATTTTGTAGTAATAAGGATGGAAATAAAAATAAAAGTAATTTCAAACTTCGCCCTGAAAAAACCCCCAAAATTTACGAAATTAAATATTACCTGCCATTCTTCTGCTTGCTCAACATTCAAAGTTGACCAACAGGACTTCGGAAATTCCACAATGTAAGTCAGCTTATTTGAAATCATTATAGTAAACCCGAAGAAGGAATTTCAAAGAATTCATTTAAAATCCTGCCTTTTAATCAAAACTGTCCTTTTAGAGATAATCGAAATGAACTTAGAAAATGTTGCTTGTGTTTCTTCTTTTAATATGGTTGACAAATGTGTTGTGCTTTATAGTTTAAGGATACGAAAGATGAATTAAGATGATAAAACTTATTCTTATATAAAATAAAATACATTTTTCATTGTCCAACAACCACCAAGGATCAGTCAAAGTTATTTATCAATTGAGATTATTTTCATTTCATTTCAGTTCAGGTCAGTTCAGCTACATATATACTTGTATAGCTATTAATATATTTCTCTGTTTGCATATCTGTAGACGTACCTTGATACATATCTATTTAGCTAGCTAATTAGCGCATTAACGATCATATCTGCATTCCCCTCTGTATCTGTCTACTCTCATAATACCATAAGTATTTAAACCAAATAACAGAAAAATTAATAATGGCGGTGCCTTTGGTCTGGAACATGTAAATGATGAAAGTGTAACATCCACAGCTGTTTGATAACTAAAGCTATTTCACTTTAATTTAGCTATCTATCGATATATCTTTTATAGTAGTTAGATTTATAAATCTTCATGACATTGTTTCACAACATTTCGACATTGTTTCGACCGTGCCTGCGATTTGAGCACACAAATGCAGAATAATAGAGACTCACTCTCTCTCTCTCTCTCAGTTTTCTCTTCCCCTTCTTCCTTTTTCTCTCTTAGTCTCCCCTTCTCCCTCTTTCTATATATAGTTCTCCATTCGAATATTATCTCCCTTGGCATAAGCGTAGCACCCGGGCAAAAGAAAACAGTAACGCAGGAAAGCGTAGAATATTATCAAAGATAACTTTTCTGTAATCGGTGGAATTTTCCATTGAGTAAAATTTTTTTTACTTTAGGCACACGGCCTGAAATTCTGTGAAAATCGATTAAATCGACCCCAGTGCTCAACTGGTACTTATTTATATCAACTCGAAAGACAAAGTCGACCTCGGCGGAATTTGAACTCGAACGTAAAAACAGACGAAAGGCTACAAAGCATTATACTCGGCGTGCTAATGCTTCTACCAGCTCGCCGCCGATATTCGTGAAATATCAAAGCAAATATTGACCAGAAAAGTGAAGTTTTGCTCGTGATTGCTCAATGCAAACTCATGCGGCGAGTGACTAGATCTCTATTTGAATAGAAAAGTAATTTTTTATATATATTTTGTTATTGCTTTCATTATATTAAAGTAAGGGAGACACTTAAACCTATCACTATTGATGACAAGGGTCCACTAGTTTCAAAGGAATTTCTGTGACCGATGTTATGCAATCAAGTGAAATCCGCTCTAAATTGAGCATGTTTATTTTTGTGTGTGTATGCGTGTGTGTTTGTGTGTGTGTGTGTGTGTGTGTGTGTGTGTGTGTGTGTGCGTGCGTGTGTGTGTGTGTGTGTGCGTGCAGTGTGTGTGTGTGTATGCGTGTGCGTGTGTGTGTGTGTGTGCGTGTGCGAGGTGTGTGTGTGTGTATGCGTGCGTGCCTCTGTGTGTGTGTGTCTGTGTGTGTCTGTGTGTGTGTGTGTGTCCGTGCGTGTGTGCGTATGCGCACACGTGTACGTCCATGTTGAAAGTAATGATAATATTACTCTGCTATTTCTGTGGATTTCGTTGTTGTTGTCGTCGTTGTTGTTGTTGTTGTTGTTGCTGCTGCTGTGGATTTCGTTGTTGTCATTACCGTGCCCACCACTGCGGTGCTTCCCGCCATTGCTACACATCTTAATGAAACTGCTGTGTCCGTTACTACCGTTTATGCAAATCAGGTTTTCCGGTTTAGTGAAGTCCCTAATTGTAGTGACTATACATACGACATCTACATGAAAAGACTACAGGTATAAGATGAGGTTGCTATCTCTTATCAGTTTCTCAAATGAAATCCACGTCTGTTAACGAAATAATTGTTTTTCTCTCCACATTGACATTATAAAGACATTTGTTTCAATTTATCTGCGATATACAATTACAAAACACACCATGTTTGCTAAAGTGTTTATTACTACGACAGATTTATTCCACGGTATGTGTAAACTCTCGAAAACCCACGGCTTAGTGTGTCAAACATTAATTTACATGCATACGTATACATTTGCAAGCGATATATAATATATATATATATGTATTTATATACAGATATAAATATACATACATATATATAATATATATATATATATATATATAATATATATATATATAGACATATATACATGCATGCATGCGCATCCATACATGTATATTTATATATACGTATATCTGCAAACATATGTACAACATACATATAAATATACGTATACATGTACATGCCCAGCTTCATATATATATGCATGTATGTATGTATATACATATAAATATATACATATATATATATATTATATATATATATATATAATATATATATATATATAGACATATATACATGCATGCATGCGCATCCATACATGTATATTTATATATACGTATATCTGCAAACATATGTACAAACATACATATAAATATACGTATACATGTACATGCCCAGCTTCATATATATATGCATGTATGTATGTATATACATATAAATATATACATATATATATATATAATATATATATATATGCATATGCATGTGCGTGTGTGTGTGTGTGTGTGTGTAAGTAATGGTGGTGGTGGTGGTTTTAGTGGAACTATCGTTGGTTATGCCGATGGTGATTGTGATATGATGATATTGGTGGTTATGGCGACAGTGATAGACGTGGTGGCGGCGGTGGTGGGATTGTGGATTGTGTTTACTGATGATGATGATGATGATGCTGCTAATGTTTTTACTATTGATCGTGATGGTAGTGATGGTGCTGGGTGATGGGGGTGGGGGTGGAGCGGCGGTGGCGGTGATGTTGTTGATGCTGGTTGTTGTCATGGTGATGGTGGCGATGTTACTCGTCTGCACAGCAGACAACGATGTGCTGACTGATGCCAGAGACTAGATAACTTACCTGGCTGAATAATTAATTACCGTGCGAGAGTCCCCGCCCACTTCAGCTGCCGTCCAATCATCGCAGCCGTCGTAGCACTGACCGTGGCATTGAACCCAGCTTGAATCCCTGCTGGCAGCAACGACATCTTTAGTCGACCAGCAACATTAGAACAAGAATTGCGGTTATTAGTTCTGTCTTTGAAATGGTCTTGAAATATGGAGAGACGGGAGGTGAGGGCGTTGATGCCTTTCAAGAACGTCAATGCGTTGGTGGTATTGCATCGAGGTGGCACCGACGTTAATAATTTTTATGATTTCTGTTGGGGGGCTGGAGGCTATATTCGATGATTGTCAGCCCCAGCGTTCAAAGGGTGCTTTATTTCATTGACCCCGCGAAAGGATCAGAGGCAAAGTTGACCTCGGGCGGAATTGGAACTCAGAACTTAAGGAATGGGAAGAATTTTGTCCAGCGCGGTCACCATTCCGCTCGCTCGTCATCTTAATCATCATCATCATCATCTTAATCATAGCAAGGATTTCTTTATTGACTACAAAGGGTTTACATTAAGGAAAACATCAGGGGACAGGACAGGACGAAAGAAAGAACGTGTGTGGGTGTGGGGGGCGTGTTGCTGTTGTGATGGTCTTTTGCGTGTAAACAAGTTTGATAATGGATTCGAATTTTGGATCAGGCTCAACCAGTGTTTGACGGGAAGAGAAAGGTCGATTATATCAACCCCGATGCTCGAATGGCCCTTTATTTGACCGACCCAGACTGAACGAAGGGCAAATTTAATATTGGCCGAATTAAAAGCAGAACGTCAGAAGCCGCTATAAAAATAATGATAATAATAATAATAACGATTAAGGTGGTGGTGGTGGTAATGATGATGATGATGATGATGGTGATGATGATGATGGTGATGATGATGATGATGATGATGATGATGATGATGATGGTGATGACGATGGTGATGGTGATGCAGCAACAACAAAATCATCAGTAACAACAACAACAACAACAACAATAATAATAATAATTATAATAATAATAATAATAATTATTATTATTATTATATTATTATTTTATTATTATTATTATTGTTATTGTTATAACTATCATTATTAATCGTTTTGTTGTTTTTGTTATCATCATCATCATCATCATCATCATTACCATTATAATAAAAAAAGACCACGGTACAATACGAATGTAATTCTTCGAATGTAACGAACCGTTTATAAGCAAGTAGAGGCATGCACTCCACAACATCTCCTTTTAAAACCCGTCACCCTATAAACCTGACCCTTCGTCTTGGAACGCAACAGCGGTAGCAGCAGAGCAGCGTCAACAGTGCAGCAGAATTGGTAGGAGAGAACGATGCAACGCGAACGGTGCAGTTGCAACAGTACCGAGTCTATTGTTGAGGCTGCAAGTGCACCACAGGTGGCGCTGGTGCAGGGGGTGAGGGTGGCGGCGACGGCGGCGGGGGGGGACACCGCTGTCACAGTAGTAGTAGTAGTAGTAGTAGTAGTAGTAGTAGTAGTAGTGGTGGTAGTAGTAGTGGTAGTAGCTGTTGTAGTAGTAGTAGTAGTAGTAGTAGTAGTAGTAGTAGTAGTAGTAGTAGTAGTGGTAGTAGTAGCTGTTGTAGTAGTAGTAGTAGCTGTTGTAGTAGTAGTAGTAGTAGTAGTAGTAGTAGTAGTAGTAGTAGTGGTAGTAGTAGTAACTGTTGTAGTAGTAGTAGTAGTAGTAGTAGTAGTAGTAGTAGTAGTAGTAGTAGTAGTGGTGGTGGTGGTAGTAGTAGTAGTAGTAGTAGTGAACATGGCGAACCAGTACACGTGTGTCACCGTCCACACGCCTGTTTCAATGACGACTTCCGGTGTCATCTGTCTTCCAGTGTGTGTGTGTGTGCAAGTGTTTCTATGTAGGAATACATGCGTATATAGTATGCATGTTTACGTGTAGATATGTATGTATGGGTATGTCTGCGTATGTATGCACATACGGACGTATGCATATAGATGCATTCCTATGTATATATACATATATATATATATATATTTATATAGGCATGCATTGATATGCATGCGTACGTATGTGCATACATACGCAGACATACCCATACATAGATTATGTGTATATATATATCTGAGTGTGTGTGTGAGTGCGCGCGCGTTTATGTTCGTACGTGTATATGTATAAGAATAGAAAGTTATACACGCACGTACATATATATAAACTTAGAGAGCTCCACACGCGCGCACACACACACACAGATACATACATGCATCCACATACACACATATATACGTAAGTATATCTGGGTACATCTGTGTATGTATATGTATGCACGTATGTGTTTATGCATACATATGTACATACGAAGGCATATATATATATATATATATATATATGCCTTCGTATATACATATAAGTACTCACATACACATATATATATGTGTGTATATATATGTATATATGTACTTATATATATGAAATTAATATAGATAGTTGTGTGCAATGTGTTACCAAAAAGGAAAACAATAATTGTCCCTAAATATGACTAGTGTGTTAGAACACCTACATTGCTAGAAATAAGAGTTAAAAAGCTCCAACGCCGTAGTTAAAGGACAGAATTGTATCCATATAGACTGAGGGGGACTGTAAACGCCAGAAAGCATCAGTCGAGAAATTCCCTAAACTGATCGGCCAGTTTCGGCTAATTTCGTATATCTATCTATCTATCTATCTATCTATCTATCTATCTATCATCTATCTATCTATCTATCTATCTATCTATACACGCACGCACACGCACACACACACACACACACACACACACACACACACACACACAACACACACACACACACTCACACACACACACACACACATATACTTCGTTTTTGCATTTGACTCGCAAGATTCCTTATGCGAGTTCGTGTGTTGAAGCATATATTGTTATCTCTGGGGAGGGTAATTCTCTTTTAGTGCCTTGTAATCTAACACACTCACTATTTTGATTTCCACTCATTTCCTTATTTACTTTTCCTAGGAAAAATAAATAAATAAATGAGTGGAAACTTTACCAGTGAGTGTGTTAAATAACAAGGCACTAAAAGAGAATGACTCTCCCTTGACACAACAATATATATATATATATATGTGTGTGTGTGTGTACAGACATAGACCAAGGAATGTATACATGAATTCATGTACACACCAGTACATCTATGCGATATGTGTATGTATTAACACTTATATTGTGGAGTACACGTGTATATATCACATGTATACAACACCTGTATACAACACCTGTATACAACACCTGTATACTCCAGCACATGTATTGGGCCACACTCAGCCACACTCTTGACAAGAGACGAGCAGAAGTCGTTGTGTTTGTATGTTCTGTGCCAAGGGTGGCGTGGAGTAGTGTATTGGAGAGAGAGAGAGAGAGAGAGAGAGAGAAGAGAGAGAGAGAGAGAGAGAGACAAATGCATGGATGGATGGATGACAGATTGAAAGGCAGACAAACAGACAGACAGACAGACAGATAGATAGATAGAAAGAAAGAAAGAAAGATAGATAGATAGATAGATAGATAGATAGATAGATAGATAGATAGATAGATAGATAGAAAGAAAGAAAGAAAGAAAGAAAGAAAGAAAGAAAGAAAGAAAGAAAGAAAGAAAGAAGAAAGAAAGAAAGATAAATATTTTTCTTTATTGGCCACACAGGGCTGATCACAGAGGGGACAAAATACAAAGTAGAGCTTTTCTTTTTAGGTAGAGAAGGAAAAAACGGGAGAGGGGTGGTGAAATTTGATCAAATGGGATCTTTAAAAAAAAAAAAAAGAATTGCCGATCAATAGGGATCGCGTATCACAGAAATGTCATAATATAAAAAGGGGAAACAGATTAGGTTTATCCGTGGAAAGAAAAGCCTACGGAAAAGACCACGGTAACCTCGGGCAATAATGTCATGCAAAAAACACATTACAGTAAGTGACTCTTTTTTATCCTTTAATTTTTTGTTCATAGGATTATGTGAAGCTGGCTCCATCATTCACACGTGCCATCCTTGCTACATTCACCCATCTTTTTTTTAAACATCCACTAGACAAAACTTCCCTCTCTACTCTCACCTTCCAATCTGTAATGAAATTCCATCAACCTTCAATGTTAGGGCCATGGCATAAACCAATTTTAGTGAAAGTGTTTATGAAATTCTAGTTTCGTTTCCTTATGATTAAAAAGTAAAATTAGGAGCGATTGTCACTAAAGGAAGGTCTTCACTGGTAGGTAGAGACAGGATTTTGAAAGGGATGTAATTGCATTAGAGTCGGAAGGGGAGAGTGGTGAGATGTCATATAAATACATAGATACATACACCCAAGCCCTTTTCCCCGTTTTTGTTTTAGGAGGTGGGTAGCCACAACAAGACACACACCAGGAATTCCATTCATTTCCCAGCTTAAAGAGGTGAGCCCCGTTCTAAACTCGGGTCATGGCATAGAACGCAGCTCCCAATATCAGTAGCGGGGCCCGACAGCATATGCTGGTTTACCCCCGCCACATCATGCTGGTTCCGTATCCCTTTGGACAACATCAAATTCACTCATCCGTCCACAAACACTTCCCAAGCTTTCCTATCATTTACAAACACTTTTGCCTCTCTCGCTCCAACACCTCTGACCACCAAAGCTTTCCTCACTCCATCCATCCACACAAACCGAGGTCTGCCTCTGGTTCCGCTGCTTACCACTTCTGCCCTCATCAGCCTCCTTACGACCTCAACAATCATCTATCCATTTTGGTTGTTAGTTTTTCTCCCATTCCTGCTTGCCTTTGCACCTCTTCATTCCTCATCCTGTCCATCCGTGTCACACCAACCATAGCCATCAAACATCCAGTCATCAAACACATCCAGTCACCTTCTTTCCGCTTCTCTCAGCCCCCACGCCATATAACATTGTCGGCACACTCACGCCCTCATAAACACCAATTTTCGCTTTCATACTCAACCTTTCATCTCTCAGCATTCCTTTCACAACTCCAAATATCTTACTCCCCTCCCTCATCAGCCAACCTCTCCCCATCCGCCGTGACACCCACCTCCTCTAACACCTCACCATTTACACTCACACCCATCCTACCAGCCATTCCGTCTCTCGAACATCTCATCACTTTACTCTTAGCTACATTCACTTTCAGTTTCCTCCTCTCACACACCCTTCCAAACTCGACCACCACTCCCCTCGGTTGCTCTTTCCAATCAATCCGCCCCCGGTGCTCTATCATCAGCAGACAACAACTGACTCACCTGCCATTTCTCCCCATTTTCTCCCACCATTTGGACTCCCCTGCCAAGGGTTCTAGCATTCACCTCTCTCACCACACCATCCATATATAGATTAAACAGTCACGGAGCCATCACACAACCTTGTCTTAACCCCACCTTCACATCAAACCACCCACCCTAACGCACCTCCTATGTCTCTATAATAACTCTGAACAGCTCTGAAATATAAATAATAAATAATATTTCAGATGTTAGGGGGGGGCGGTAAATTTGCCTCAGGCTCAGATTTTCAAGAAGAAATGAAAAATAAATTAAGCTTTTAGAAAATGGCATCTCAAAATGGGAAGACTGTCCTTTGGATGGTGGAGTGATAGCCAAAGAGAGAAAGAATGTTCAAATATCTGATCAAAGTTACAACAGCGTCTCGCTTTTAGAGAAGCCATTGTTGGAGGGGTTGGGGGTCGGTGGTGTGGAAGAGAAACATTGAGCAGTCCAAGGAGGAAGAAAGGGATGAAGTTGCTGCGTTTGTAAATATACAACAACCTACGCTACGAAGCATTAGGGGCCACATAGGAACGACATTCGTCCAATTAACAAGTAAATCTTGGTTTTTACATTTGTAATCCCTAAGGTTAATAAAACTGAGTTTTACGGTATATTTTGTCGACATAAAACAGAACACCTCACAAGGTTTGTAGATAATTAAAGATTATAAAGAATAATCTAAGAGCCAATGAGATATCTTTGATTACTAAAGCTAATTAACCTGACTTAATTATTGCTTAATGGAATATTTTATCAATAATACTTCAGATATTTTGTGAACATTTGGGGAGCCAAGCATGTCGTTTCTGTGTGGTCTGTACCATAGACAGTTGTTTACTTACAGTTTAACTAAAGAGAACCATCTCTAGGTCAGTTTAGTTAAAAAATAAGAAGCCATCTCCGTAGTTAAACCTGGCATCTTTAAATATTTACTTGTCTCGTTGCAAATCAGGAATATCGAATCGTCTACAATAACTATTAAATCAATTGTCTCGTTTGCCGAGAACCGATATTACCTTTTTAAAGTAGATTTATTATCAATTCCTTTTTGAAATGTTCGAATGGAAATTTCCGTAAATTTCAATATGGTAAATTATATTTATCCATTAACAAAACGGAATTCCGAACCTGAAGGGAATTACTCGCTTAATGAACGTAAGTCAAAATGAGACCAGCTGTGATATTGGCAGGTACAATCAACATTTTCTATCACAACATGGAAGTTCACAGAAAACCTCATCTTTCATCTTTTTCAGATAATTAGAAGTTTTCTCCTGTTCTTGGATTGCAAAGGCGTAACTTTCTAGGGAAGATGTGACGTATCTGTTACAAGTCCACGAAAACCTACTCTACCTTCCATATGTATGTATGTATGTATGTATGTATGTATGTATGTATGTATGTATGTATGTATGTAGTATGTATGTATGTATGTATGTGTGTATGTAAAGTTAATCCAAACATTAAAACACAAAGAGAAAACACAACGCGAGGGAAACATAGGGAAAGGAAAGATCCAAGGAGGGGAAGACGGATGAAAAAAATCGCCAACGATACACACGCTGTCACGTATGTACGTATGTATGTATGTGCAGATTTATATGTTTTGCTTTATGTATGTATTCTCCTGCATATAGTTGCATATCTAGACATGCTCATATATATTTAAATTATAAACTTCTAGAAAGTTTTACAGATTTTTACAGTTCCACTGATGGATTGGATCTGTAGTCTTCGAATCAGCTTTCTACTTTCTGGCTTTGAGAAGCTTAATTTCTCAAGATTGGTATTTAGGCACTCTGTTACCTATCCCAGGGCTCGAATAATTACAGGTATAAACCTGAACTTGTAACCTGGATAGAGTAACTGCAGATTTCTCAGTAGTTCAGCGTAGTTATTCTTGTATGTATGTACATATGTATGTATGCATATTTGCGTGTATGTATAAAAGTGTGTATGGTTGCATATACGCATATATGTATGAATGTTTGCATTTATGCAAATATGTGTGTGTGTGGAGGGGGGCGTGTGTGTCGATAGATGTATGAATGCATATACATGCATGAGTATGTAGAATATGTACGTATATATGCAGTGTAAAGTATAAGACAGCATTGGACATTGAACTTTAATTAAAAACGTGACTGTTTTATGGGTGCATATAGTATGTGTGTCTTCCTATATATATAATATATATATATATATATATATATATATATATAATATATATATTATATTATATATATATATAATGTGAAATAGAAAGATGAATAATCTTGTAGTAGATTAATCAAAAGTTTAACCGATACCTTGGTAGCAAAATACACAGCAGTAAACAGCGCGGTTGGAGGTACAACCATATGGTGTTGCAACCGTGCGTTGGTGCGGATAATTGAAATTAAAATATTATTGGTGAATTGGAGAGAATGGAGCTGAACGCAGATTGAACAGAAATCGTTTTATTTCATTCTACACGTGTTTCGAAAGGCACAATTTACCAAAATCCGATTGAATAATGGGACCATATTGTGTCTTTCTCTTCAGGAAGAAATAGGAAATCGTTGGAAAAACAAAAACAGAACAGAGGCGGAGCAAAAACAAATCGAACTAGGCTCCTAAGAGCCCATGGCGAAACTGTTTATCAGTGTATGTTGAGAACCGGTGGCTGAAGAATTTAACGGGTCAGGCATCGGTCAATCATGTGGGTGAGGGTGTGTAGATGTTCTTTGTGACCGAGAATAAAGTTCTGACTATTTAAGGAATATTGGATGTTTTATAAGGGGCGAGAAAAAATCTACTTAGAGACGTGTGTGTGTATACTGTTCTATATATGTGTGCTGCCCTATCACCTTTTTCCGGAGGCACAGCCTCTTCCGCTCCCGGTTTAATGCTCAGTAGGAATAATTATAGTAGTAATAATGATATGAGAGCCAGTACAGTGACACATAATCTCAGCTCCAGCCAGGGAGTACCCACTAGGGGTATAGTTATAAATAGGGGTGTTGTGGTTGACGGTAACAATGGGAGTAGGGTAGAGAGCCCCAATAGCATCCCCAGCATCATTTCCCGCAATAGCA
>NC_043007.1:29766166-29776166 GCF_006345805.1 Octopus sinensis
GAAACAAGATGCAAGAATTTGATTGGCTTCCAAACATCCGTTGAAAATGCCTCATACCTTCTCTTATTCAATTTATTTTATATGCTGGTCGTGTGATATATTTATCTATTTATGCGCAAAAGCTTGCACTATTTTCATTCCTTCAGTATATGTGCTAAATACACAAAAACAAAGACTATTCTTATAGCAGTTTTTGTGTGTGTGTTTTTTTTGTATAACAGATCTATAGCGGAAGAAATATACTATTTCAACCAGTTGTCACTTCGAAATTTTTCAATAAATATTGATGACTGTGTTTTCAAGAATTCACTAAATCCGATGGGTTTTTTTTCGGCATTTCCATAAGCATTCAAAACATCTGGAAATTTTTATGCAGTGTGTTTTATTATTGAACACTCGTTTTCGGATTAGTTAATATTCTTGCTCTTTAAAACTCCACATGTATATGGAGAGGTTGGTGGGGTACCACACTGTGTACACATGATGCGAGCTCTTTGTAACTGAGTTTTTAGCAGGCGAAATATAACAACCTACACTTACATAGACGCGAACATACACTATGTATATATAAATCTATACATATACAGACACGCACACGCACACATCCGCAAATTTATATAAATGCCTGCTTATATAAATGTATGTGTGTTTTTATGTATTCAAAAGCAAAACGAAGGAAAATCTTTTTTGAAATCTTTATGGATATTTTCAGTTTTACGAAAAACTGCTCCTGATTGCAATTGCTTAAATGACAATTTAATTAGGTTGCCAGAGAATGGAAAATAAACTGAAATAATATAAATTAAATTAATCTTTCATGAGATCACTTCTGGAAGTTTACACCACACCTAATGTAGCAGATATTATAGCTACTGTTAACACTAAGAGACTGAATACTATTAGGAATAGTTTATAAGTCAACTAAGATTAATGCTTGTGTTTCTTTTCTTATGGATTATCTCGCCCTACGTGAATTATCTCTAATGTAACATACCAAATATTCATTTCTTAAAGAACCTTTAATCCCAAAGTATTGTACTTAATTTCAATTTAGTTGTAGTAAACATATTATCTAGAAGTGACTATAGAGGGTCGATAATCTATTATACCCACCTATCAGTACGACACACTCGTCGTTTCATTCTGCATTTAGTTGCCTTCAAATTTTTCTCTGAATTAACTTTTCTCTACGTTTCTCTTCTATTATTGTCATTTTTGATTCTGGTAGTGAATACGTCGGAGTAGATTCCCTTTTTCTCTCTCTCTCTATTCACTGTACTAGAATACTTTTGCACCTGATGCATCTTAAGCCGTCAGGGACTGTGACATTGGCCATTTGTACCAAATCAAAGAAGGCAATTTGATACATCACTTACCGACAATCTGCCTCTAATTAATTATCTTGATTGGGAAATATTTGACGTTTAAAACTCTGATATTGCGTTTACTGCATTGTATGTTTGTTGGAAACTAATGACACCAAATAACTTTAAGGTCTGACGAGAATGGTAGAGGACAAACTATTAATTTAATTAATTCACGAATTAATTGATTAATTACTGTATAGATTTACATAAATTTTATCTGTACAAACCGTTGTGTAAGGTGATGAAATAGTTCCTCTGGCCATTCGTAACGGTCGTAACCTTGAATAAGGTTATGCAACGACATCGTTTCCATTTTTTTCCATCTAATTGCTGATGTTGTAAAGCAAACCACCAGATTTATTTATAAGGTGAATAACTCGCCATTTGTATTGTAGACTGATTCTTGTGAGAAGTCAAATTGCATTGAAAGGGGGCAAAAAAACGTTTTCGTTTTGGTTAAGTGAGATAAGGAAAATAATTCCAGAATTTAGATTCATGAATTTTTTTTTCGATGACCAACAAACTCTGGCAATTCAGTTCTCTGGAGAACAAGGACAAAAATAATTATCATAAAATTAAAATTACTTCAAATTGCAGAAATATTTACAACAGCAATAATAATAATCTTTTCTGCGATAGGCACAAGGCTGAAATTTATTATTGTTATTGTTATTATTATCATTGTTATCATTGTTATTATTATTATTATTATTATTATTATTTATTATTATTATTATTATTATTATTATCATTATCATTATTATTATTATTATTATCATTATTACTATTATTATTATTATCATTGTTATTATTGTTATTATTATTATTATCATTATTATTATTATTATTATTCAAAGTATAGAATACAATATCGTGATGATGTTGACTGAAGATGTTGTGTCTGCCGGGGTTTGTACTGTTTGTCAAGTCACAAAAACGACCTCAAACAGACAGACAATTCTTTACGCAATATGCGTGCAGTTCCAATCGCTGCCGATTTTTGCAATATTCCTAGAAAGTAAGATATTTCTAAAGTTTCCAAATGTTTTTACAGCTTGGGTGGAATTGAACCCAAATGCCCCGATGACAATTGGGACAACCTTTATGCTTGATTCTCATAGCGAAAGTCAAGTGCATAGTATTAAACTAACACTGGGGTATAACTATACGAAGCCCAATATACCCATTATGACTACCCGTCTGTTTTCCTTCTTCGATTTTTATGTCTTAGCGATTAGCTTTGATTCCTTTGTCAGGTTGTGACGTGGTCGTTGTCATGTACGTCGTTTGGCACATGTTTAGACCATTCCAACAACAACAGCAACAACAACAACAATAATAGTAAATAACCATGTTTATTTATCCATGTTCCTAATAAAAATGATTGTTATGTTAACTGTGGTGAAATAATGAAATATTTAGCGAACTAGGCAAACTTTGGAAACATTTCATTGGATTACAAAACATGGCGATTCCTCGAAACGAAACAAAAACAGAATGAAAATAAAATGGAAATATTTGAAGAGAAATAATCTACGGAGTCGTCTTAGCATCACAATTTCTCTTGGACGGTCTTCCTCTCAACAACGTCTGCGGCTAAGTATTAGACTTTCGGAAGATGTGACTCAGTCGTGGATCAGATTTTAATTTCTTGTCTAAAGTCATGTACTTCATAGGAGCCAGTTCTTTGTACCTGTAGAGAGAAAGCAATATTATTATTATTATTATTATTATTATTATTATTATTATTATTATTATTATTATTATTATTATCATTATTATTATTACTATTACCTCCGCCTTAGCCAAGGCGGAAGTATTGTTTTCAGTCGTGTTTCTTTGTCCGTGGACAAGATATCTCAAGAACTGCAGGATGGATTCGGATAAAACTTTCAGGGATGTTTGGCCTTTTGACTGGCACGAACCGATTAGATTTTGGAATCGATCCGGTACCGGATAAGGATTCTCGATTATTTTTCCTGTTTTTTTTTATTTTTAAACTTAATTTTTGAGAGTGGTCGGGTTCATTTTTTAGTATTCTCGTTTGTGAGAGCAGTCGAGTTTATTTCTGACATTTTCATTTTAAAAATCATCTCTGGCTAATCGTTGAGAGATGTTGGTGTTGCTTTGGTGGAGGTTTTCGATCTCTGAGTGCTCTTGTTATTATTATTATTATTGAGAGAGAGAGAGAGAAACAGAGAGAGAGAGCGCATAGCAATAAACTAACACAGGGGCATAAATATACGAAGCCCTATATACCCATCATGACTACCCATCTGTTAAGAGTACGCCAGGCACATGCATCTCAACCAAATGTGCACGACATGATGATCTCATATCAAGATAAAAACCACATGAAGTTGCAAATGAGACCCAGTAACCCATCCCGCTCAAAAGGTCCCTGAACAAAAGTTTTTAATGATGTTGAACGAAACACCTGTTTTCAGGGGTGAACTATTCAAACCCCAAATATTTCCTCTCAACACATGGCTACGATGCTCCCCCACTACTTCTGCTCGTGATCAGAGATGCACATATCGGGAAGCGGTGTTTTACTAGAGATCGAACATTTCCTACTATATTCTTACATATGTCTAAACCTTGGTGATTATTTAAGATCCCCAAATTTTAATCCTGCTTTATCTAAAGCATATTTATCATTTTATAAAAACTGATTGGGGAGGATAGATTGAATAAATGTTCAGTAGACAAGCACCTACAAAACTTAATCCTGAAACACCAGTGATTAAAATAGACCGATCCCTAAACTGTAAAACACCAAATCCGTTTGAGAATAGAACTCTTAAAATGCGAAAAGAAAACTTCAAGGAACGACTAAACAGTGAAAGCAGACGACATCTATACAGCAGCCGTATTGGTCGACTATGAGGTCACAAGGCAGATGTTACAATCCAGCTAGAACAAGAAAGAATTGCCTGATAACTAGAAGGAGGTTATCTTACTCAAACTTGACAGCAAATGCCAAAATTATTGTGGAATAGTGCTGCCATAATTCTTCGAGAAAGTTTTTAACCAAATAATTTTAGAAATGCTCAAAGAAGCACACGATGCCTGTCTGCAACAACATCCAGGATTTCATGAGAATAGGTCATGTAAGGATCAAATAGCTTCCTTAAGGATGGTAGTCCATCCATTTAAAGATTTACAAATCCCCCCTCGTCTGATTTTCATAGACTATGTAAAAGCTTTTGATAGAATCCACCATGAGATTAAGAAGGATTGATGAGATACAGTGTATCCGGGATTAAATACAATTTATTTTTAAGACGAAATAAGGAGATTTCGGGGAGACTTGATGGCTATTTGTAACATCGAAGAATATCGTAGATGCTCCCCTCTTGCGTTTGTGTGAAAACCCAAGCTTGCAAGAACCAGACTAGGCAACACGAACTTACAAAGCAGTCGTCATTTTTGTAATGTAATCGCTTCTTCCAGTTGTGATCTGTTCCTGGTTAGAGAGGGCAAATATGGGTTGGTCATATTGCCATAGAGCAGAATACGACCCACTGACCGCTAGACCAGTTGTCTGAGATATTGTTGACTTAGTCATCTGTGGTCCACATGTTTTCCGTTGCAAGTTTAACCAAAGTCCACCAAAGCGCAAGAAGTTAAACTTATTATAAGAAAAACACAACAGAAAAGAAAACACTCTCCAAACGAAACTAACCGATTGAGTCGAACCTCGAGGACATGGATTCTAAAGATGGCTTCTTCGCAATATTTCAAATATTCGTCTTCTTCGTTTTTCTGCATTGTCATCTGGTTCTTTTGGTACCATTCCTGTTTTTTCACCAACTCTTTGGTTTCCTGCAACAGAATGAACTGAATATATAAGAATCTTTCTAATCTATATTTAAGTAATGAGGTTTAATAGGGCAGAAACATACCCCGAGTTATCAATGCACTACTCCGTTGCATTCAGATAGATAGATAGATAGATAGATAGATAGATAGATAGATAGATAGATAGATAGATAGATAGATAGATAGATAGATAGATAGATAGATAGACAGACAGACAGACAGACAGACAGAAGACAGATAGATAGATAGATAGATAGATAGATAGATAGATAGATAGATAGATAGATAGATAGATGGACGGACGGACGGACGGACGGATGGATGGATGGATGGATGGATGATAGATAGATAGATAGAGAGAGAGAGAGAGAGAGAGAGAGAGAGAGAGAGACAGACAGACAGACAGACAGACAGACAGAAAAACTGACAGACACACCGACAGACTAATCGAGCGAGCGGTAGTCAGATAGATAGATAGATAGATAGATAGATAGATAGATAGATAGATAGATAGATAGATAGATAGATAGATAGATAGATAGATAGATAGACAGACAAACAGACAGACAGCGAGAAAAACGAGAGCCGAAGAACCTTCTCAAAACGCATTTGGATTAAGTTTGCTTTGTCTTCGATTCTCTTCTTGAGGTCGGCCAGGCAGGCTTCTTTCACACCGATCGCCTCTTCGCGAGTTAACCTTTCGGGGTCTCCAATCCGGGCCAAAAACGGTGCCAAGTAATCGACTTCAAGTGTTGCTTTCTTCTTCTTCGCTTCCAGTTCTTCTTTTTCTTTCTGTGGGAGAAAAGGTAGAGTGAAGGGGAGGTAAGTCTTGTATGTCGAGGAGATTGTCCAATCCGAGATTAATGATTACAGATATGGCAAATGAAACAGTCATGACGAGTAGGACACTGGATTAGCTCTTCTCTCTCTATCTCTCTCTTTCTCTCTCTTTTTTTCTCTCTCATTCTCTCTCCCTCTCATTCTCTCTCTCATTCTTTCTCTCTCATTCTCTCTCTCATTCTTTCTCTCTCATTCTCTCTCTTTCTTTTCTCTCTCTCATTCTCTCTCTCTCTCTCTCTCTCTCTCTCTCTCTCTCTCTCTTACACACATCCTCTTTTCTATATCTCCTTTCCCATTCATCACACATCGCTTCCCAGTGACTGTGTCTAACTCACTCTCTCTATGAACTTATCTCTTTTCCTGCCTCTCTCCCTCTTACTTTCCCTCCCTCTCTCTCTCTCTCTCTCTCTCTCTGTTTCTATTTGTCTCTCTTTTTTAACTTCCTCTCATACTTATATTTATGCTTTTTCTCATTTTTAAACACACACACACACACACACACACCACTGACTCTCAATAGCACAATCACATCGACGTACACAGATCTGTCTCTCACTGTCTCCCTCCTCTTTCTCTCTCTCTCTCTCTTATCTCTCCCCCCACCTCCATTTTCTCTGTGTCTTCTAAACAGGAAAGTTTATTTATATTGATTAGCGAATCAGATTAGTAAGCCGAAAGATAAGTGAAAATCCTCACAACACACCGAGTAACAGACGGAGAGACTTCGCTTTCTGTGATACATCTCTGCACCCCCACCCCCAACACGACTTATGATATTCTATGCTTACAACGAGTATTAGAAAATCTAAGAATGTAGTTCACCTGGAGAGCAGAACGCCAGCAGACGTAAACATGACTGGTTATTCTCTTTGTGCACAAAAAAAAAAAAAATAAAGGAGATTATCCTGACAAGTTTCGTGGCTGGTTGACCACTCTTCAGAACATAAGTTGCCTGAAATGGCTAGATTAATTTGCATATCACGCGCTTGTCATTGGTGCGATTAAACAATTACTATACATGTTTAAGCACAAACAGCGTGTATTAGAAAATCTTATATAAATTTAATGCAGTAAAACAACACTTTATAATTTCTTCTCTGTGGTAAGTAAACGTTACATTTCGCAATTTTCTTCGCACCAAGAAAATAAAGGAGATTGCCCTGGTTGGCCCCTCTAACCACATTAAATTCATTCTAGATTCTACTTGTAAACGGTGACAATACCATGATGAATAGACTGCCGGTACTCACCAATATTTCCCTTCGTACTTTGGCCTTCTCGTTGCGTAGTGTGTCGTAAACAGAAATTTCGAGTTCATTTAGACTCTCCTCTTGTATTCGGTTGTCCAGGATCTTTCTGACCTTAAATAAGGATAAACAAACACAATTCAGACCGTCTGCTTTCTATCTCCACTACACATTTATCGTCTTTAATCCCATCATCATCATCATTGTCATCGTCATCATCAATATTATCCTTATCCAAACTATTATCATCTTCATTATCACAACCACCAGCGTTACCATCAACATTATCACTACCACTGTCATCATCATCGTCATCATCTTTATTGCCACCATCACCACCATCCTCCTCCTCCTCCTTATCATCACTATTATCGTCACTACAATAACTAATATCACCACCTCTGTTACTACCACAGCTACAACAACAGCAAAAACTACTACTACTACTACTACTACTAATAATAATAATAATAATGATGATGATGATGATGATGATATTATTATTATTATTATTATTATTATTAATAATAATAATAATAATAATAATAATAATAATAATAATAATAATAATAATAATAATGATAATGATAATAATGATAATAATAATAATAATGATAATAATCATAATAATAATAATAATAATAATAATAATAATAATAATAATAATAATAATAATGATCACCTCATGAATTCTCAATAAGAAAACTGAGAGCTGAAGTTTTGAACATACCAGCAATATACTGGGGTTGAATATAACCTTTGTATTATCTGTGTGCCTTTATCAAAGTGAGAACTATAACTTATTTGTAGGTAGAAAGATTTGGTTTTTGCTATGCAGCGTGTCTAGAACAACGGAAAGGAAAGAGCATTGATTCTATCTGCTAGAAATAGCAGCTATGATTCCCTCTCAATATATATATATATAATATATATATATAGGCGCAGGAGTGGCTGTGTGGTAAGTAGCTTGCTAACCAACCACATGGTTCCGGGTTCAGGCCCACTGCGTGGCATCTTGGGCAAGTGTCTTCTGCTATAGCCCCGGGCCGACCAATGCCTTGTGAGTCGATTTGGTAGACGGAAACTGAAAGAAGCCTGTCGTATATATGTATATATATGTGTGTGTATGTGTTTGCGTGTCTGTGTTTGTCCCCCTAGCATTGCTTGACAACCGATGCTGGTGTGTTTACGTCCCCGTCACTTAGCGGTTCGGCAAAAGAGACCGATAGAATATATACTAGGCTTACAAAGAATAAGTCCCGGGGTCGATTTGCTCGACTAAAAAAGGCGGTGCTTCAGCATGGCCACAGTCAAATGACTGAAACAAGTAAAAGAGTAAGGAGTATATACACATACATGTATATTTATTTATTTACAAATTTATTTATTTCTCACACCCTTACTCCTTATTTCTCACACCCTTACTCCTTATTTCTCTCCACCCTTACTCCTTATTTCTCTCCACCCTTTTCTACCTTTCTCTCTTTTTCTTTCTTTCTCCCTCTCACCCTCAATGTCTCTCTCACACTCTATAATTCACTACCTCTCACTTATGCTTTATCTTTCCCAGTTTCTCCTTTTACTTTTCTCTCTCTCTCTCTCCCCCTTTCACCTTCACTCTTCTTGGTTAAGCATACAACTTTCTCACATTCACACAAACGTTCACTCCTTTTCTAATTCTCGCTCTCACTCAAACTCAAACCCTCACTCCTACTCACCTCCATTTCAGCTTTCCTGGTATCATCTCTGCTGTCGAATTCTTCTGTTATCATCTTCCTTACAAAATTGTACACATCAATTTCTCGTTTGGTAGAGCCCTCTTCACCTACCTACAATGTATACATACATGCATATATAATGTATATATACATATACACACGCACACACACATACAAACGTACAAACACACATACATGTATATATATATCTGTGTGTGCGTGTGAGTGTGTGCGTGCGTGTGTAAGCAAACATTCTCGACACAGCCATACTATTTGAAACTATTTTAAAATTAAAAATGTTATAAAAAGAATCTTTAAACACACTGCTTGATACAGCCTAATGGAAGAAAGATTTTTGTGGAAGCATTTTCACTGTATTCAACTTTTTTCTGTCCGTGAGATAAACTGGTTTGCGAAGTTGTTATCCTTATAATATCAACTGTTCCATAACAGCTTCCAGTCTTTCCGGTTTTGGTTAGAAAATCTTAATGAAATATTCTTCTTTTGTCTTTCGTAATTGTTCACTTTATTCTTTAATTTGACAAAAAGGAATACCTGGAATTTTGTCATCGCACAAATGGGGAATTCACTGCATGGAATAATCCTAACAGACGAATCTTTAATTTGTTGTTTATGTATCCTGACTCAGTCTATTAATTTTATTCCTGTTTGACTGATATATTTCTCATTGCACAGTGGATTTTGATTTTAATATTTTTCAATCTAATTTCACGTCCTGCAACGAATATCTTCACATACCAACGTAATTTCTTCTTTTGCTGTGAATTTCGCAATTGTTAAGTAACTTTTAAGATTTTATGGTTGTCTTCAACTGTTAATGATTTATGGCTTTTGTTTTATTTAGAGATGATTTTATTTAGATTTGATAACAATCTGGGAATCGGAAGGTATTGATTGTCATAATAGGTCATGTATTCTTCCTCCTTTCATCAACTTGTTCTCGTGTTCTCTTTGTTCTTGAATTCTCTTATTGTTTAAGTGA
>NC_043007.1:29778666-29791166 GCF_006345805.1 Octopus sinensis
ACCGGAACATGCTACGTCCATTATCAAGTTCTTTCTTTTTTTAATTCACCACAACAATGTCCGGTTTCCGATGTCTGGTCGGATGATCGCACTGGATCATTGCATGTCACAGGATTTGGCAATTATTATTATTATTATTATTATTATTATTATTATTATTATTATTATTATTATTATTTTCATCATCATCATTGGCTCGCCTTTACGTTATGAGTTCAAATTCCGCCAAGGCCAATTTTGCCCCTTTCATCATTTCGGGGTCGATAAATCAAGTCCCAGTGAAACATTAGATTCGATGCAATCCACTCATTCCCGTCATCGAAAACGTTGGCCTTGGACCAAAATTTGAAACCAGCATCATCATCATCACCATCATCTTTTTTATTATTTTGTTGTCGTTGTTGTTGTTGCTGTTAATATATTTCGCAATCACATCCCTTGACAAGTAATTCGAGGTGAATTCCTTGGCTCGCCTTTATTTGTGCGGATTGTATAATTCAATATTTTAAAGAAGGTCGTAAATAATTCAGTAACTACATTTCGAACTGCTAAGTTAATCATGTGACCGAAGTGTCTTTGTGTGTGTGCACCTGAGTGAGTGTACACCTGGGGTGGGGGATGCGTCCGGCTGCAGTGTGTGTGTGTGATTGTTCAAGTAATACGCTGATAATTAATCACAGAACGTATAAAAGAATCAGTCAAGTGTGCAATTACTGTCACATCTAACGTTAATCAGAATAGCATAGAATTACATCGCATTAACAAGAAGTCATTTTAAGACTTATCTATTCATTGGCATAAAAATATTTGGAACATTGCAAAGATAATTTGACACTAGCCTAGTGACACACGTCTGCTTCTAGAAGCCTAATGTATTCATATACGTTATTAAAATGGTGTTTTTGAAACAAAGTCATGCTTTATATTTACGGCCAACTCTTTATACGATGTAAGTGTTGTTTACTAATGTTTTTCCGTTGTAGTTGAGTCTCGTATTGCGTGGCGTAGTGCATCGCAATGGAATTTTGTTGTAAATGTTTGGTCGATTGGCGGGAGATTGTTGTCCTTGTTTGATGAATATAATTCTGTCGTGAAGTGTACAAATTTCACGCTTGCGATCGAACTCATGAATCACATTGATCACTAATGGATTGTTTGCAAGGTGACATACTTGGAGTTGGACATCAATGAAGAGGCTAGAAATTTAAATGTCCTCATAATTTTGTGCAGCTTTTTTAATATTTAATTATTACATCTTACATTGTGTTGTAAGAGGTTATTAATAAAGCGTTCAGCTGTTCTATATACATTATATACACATACATACATACATACATACATACATACATACATACATAATACATACATACATACATACATACATACATACGTACGTATGTATGTATATGATACGTGTAACACATTAATTTCGTTTTTGTTGTGGAGTGAGTGGTGAGGCATGGTATTTCTTTCTGGATTGTTCTATGATTTGATTTATTGCTTAAAATAGACACTGTTAATTAGTATATAAATATATTATCCCATGATGTAAAGACAAAGTAGTCCTCCAGCTGGGCCACGGGTTTGAGACTACTGGCTCTCAACCTGAGTGACGTTTGCCTCACCCACAACCGCTGCAGACTCCTCAACAGACCCGCCATCCTCAGGCCGAACAAAAACGTTTTCACCTTCCATAACGATAAGCGATAACTTGATAAGCCGATAACATCCACTGCTGTCGCTGACACTAAAAGACTGTTTGTAATGCGACGACAACGTCGTAAGTGAACACAACTCAAAACTACATACACACACATATTCACGCAAAGAGACGGAGAGGAAGTGAGAGAGTGACTTGTGAATGAGCGAAAGTGTTACCAGGAAGTTTGTGTGTATTTCCGGTGACCAGTCAATGGACAAGGCATTGCGGTCCGTCCATTTGCTGGACTTGATAAATTCTCGGGTGGAATACGTAACGTTGGGATCGCCAATGTGGTACTGGATGTAGATTTTCTCTTGTGAGAAAATCCTTTTGGCAATGTCGTCGTTGGCCACTTTCTCTGGGTTTCGAAGAAATTGTTCGATGATGGTCTGAAGAAAGAGAAGAAACCACAATGAACGAAGCTGCGTCGACGCTCACCCCCCTCCGCCCCCCTCTAGAATATGTATCATTAAATGAGTGAGCGAGTGTTACCTGTGGACGCCGGATGCAAGGAAACCAAATAGTAAAGCTTGCTTCTAACAAAGTCAGCTGTTTTATTAATTAAAGTGATAATTGTAATGAAAAGACATTATTAATTTTGCTCAGCAGGGGGAGACAACTCCGGAAGTTAAGTTAATTAAAAGTAAAATGGAATGAGGAACAACAGTGACCTTTGGCGATGGGGAGATATCTACCCGTATGTCTCGCATAGAATACACTTACCCATCGACAGAGTCGCCATGGGATCACTTGATCAGCTAGACATAGCAGTCAATTCACTTTTAAATCACACTCAGTGGTCTTACAAAAGGAACACAATTGACATTAAGTTTTTGAGTGAAAATGTTGCAGAAAAATATTCGGTGTTCATGGCTGGAACGTCTTTGAAGTTCTTCTTGAGATGTGGGGAAAGTTCTGTAGAAGAACCAGCAAAGGAATGGCTGTACACTGAACAAGTTTGCGTTGGAACCTCGTCGCTCCAGTTTCGGTTACACAACATGGAATTTTCGGGAAGATCCTTCTACGATGGTTTCAAGACAACCAGGGACTTTGAAGTAGGAAATGCTGGATGGGATCTTTACAGAAGTACGTCGTGTATATTAAAGTATGTGTGTGTGTGTGTGTGTGTGTGTGTGTGTGTGTGTGTGTATGTGTGTGTGTGTGTGTGTGGTGAAGTGTGAAAAGTTTCAGAGCTTTCTCACCTGTATGGGTCTTGGTTCGTAATCGCTACTGATCTGAGGAGCAAACACCAGCAATCGTGGGCCAAACTCAACGTACTTGTAACAGAGTAAGTCTTTACGACCAATAAAATGCTCAGTCATAGAGGTCGATGTTTCGATTCTCTTTTGCAGCCCATCTACCCGGGCATCGTCGTAAAATATCATTGTCCGGTCACTCTCCGGACCCGCACTGTCAAATTTGTAGCAATGTTCTGAAAGAAGAGGAGATAACTCAGAATGCCAATGACTTGCGAAAGTCCTAAGTCACGGTCGATGAAATAAAATTATTCAATGTATCTCACATGTTCAAAGGAAATATATCGCAACTATATTTATGCACACACACACACTCACACACACACACACACACACACACACACCACACACCACACACACACACACACAATTTATCGTCAAAAGCCAAAACACTTTTTATGCTCGTATCTTTGTTCGTCTCGTTTCGTTTATATATATATACATGCATATATATACATGCATACATACATACACACACACACACACATATATATATACATATACATATACATGCATTCATACATATATGTACGTATGTATATAGTTATGTATGTATATACATATTATACATATATACATACATATATATGTATGTATATATATATATATATATATTTACATACCTACATATATATATATATATAATATATATATATATACACGCATATACATACGTATATACACACATATATGAGTGCGTGTCGGTGTCAGTGTGTATCTATATGAGTGTGTGTGAGAGAAAGGGAGAGAGAAGGAGGGAATGAAAACCTTCTTGGATTGACTCCATGGAAGTTCTCTCTCTCACTCTCTCTCTTACTCTCTCACTCTCACTCTCTCTCTCACTCCCTCTCCCACTATCTCTCTCTCTCTCTCTCTCACGTCACCCAACTGTAGTCAACTCTTTCTCTCCTGTTATATCTCTTTCGTACACAAAACATGTCTTATAAAATGTCGCTATTTCAACAGAGAAATGTCGTCAATGCTCACCTTTCAACGAACATTCTCGCCCTGGTTTGAAATATTCTATGATCCAATGAGTCTCGTGGTTGCGTTCCCTGAGGTAAAGTTTGTCAATTCGGTGCTTAAATATTTCCTTCACCATTTTCAGCTGGGTTCCTGAACAAGAATATTAGATTCGTATTTGAGAGGTTGTACACCCCCCACACACACACACCCACACCACACACACACACACACACACACACTCACACACACATGTAATAATGAAGTCAAACCAAATGGTGAGATTTGGAAAAACGTTTCGGATCTGAGCGATATATGATTGGAAACGCGTTCGTTACGTAAGACCTTCCGGATGCATTTCCTGTGATATAATTACGTCGACGTGAATCATACAAATTAAATGATTTCAAAATATCGGTATTTGATTTGTCTTCAGTGTTACAACTTAAACGACTCAATGTCAGTATAAACTAATCGATCCAGACTCCACTTATGCGGAAACTCTTAACAACGATTTGGAGTAGCTTCTTATATTTGACTCGAGTCGAACATTCTGGTACCGTGCACTGCTTCTTTGCGTTACACGATATGTATATATATATATATATATATATATATATATATATATATATATATATATATATATATATATCACCGTGATCACCGTGACCGACCAGACTATCAGATGTTGCTACACATCGCTGGTCACAATGTGCTTTGCATTGTTTTAGCCTTGAAATGACGCTACCCCGTTGGCTGAGCGAGCAGGCCTACAGAAGAAAGAGTGAAAGTTGTGGCGAAAGAGTACAGCAGGGACCGCCACCAACCCCTGCCGGAGCGTCGTGGAGCTTTAGCTGCCCTAACCACTGGGTCATTGCGCCTCCACATATATATATATATATGAATAGATAGATAGATAGATAGATAGATAGATAGATAGATAGATAGATAGATAGATAGATAGATAGATAGATAGATAGAGATAGATAGATAGATAGAGAGAGAGAGAGAGAGAGAGAAAGAGAGAGGGGGAAGACTTATACAAAGAAGATGAGAATGAAGAAGAGAGAGAGAGAGAGAGAAGGAGAGGAGACGCTGATAAGTAAATGATGAAAGTTGCTCACTTTCGTAGTCATTGAAGACGGAAATCTTTGTGACCAATCCATCGGGCATCTTGTAGTCTGCGAATTTCTCCAGTTTGGCTTTCTTGTATAGAATTACTCTCTTACCATTCGGGTAACGCATCTGAAATTCTTCAACAAACAAATGGTTTTAGAATGGTTAATGTCGCTGTTATTGTTGTTGTCGTTGTTGTTTGGTAGGATGGTACCGTTCGAACGCATGAACTTCTCTGACAATTTTAACTACTCAGAAACACCATCCTCATCAAAAACAATAATTAAGTTAATGTCAACATATCTAATGCAGGAAATATTAACCGCCTGATGAGACCATAATAAGACCAAAACATGTCCATAGTAGTTTCTTGTAACTGCTGAATGAAATATTAGTCATTAGAGATAATTGCTTTAATTACTTGCATAATTAATACTTGATTGGTGTTTTGATGCTCCCTAAATTAGAAATTTTAATACGAAATTTACTATAGTTTTTTCGTGATGCCGGTGCACCCCCCCCCCAGTTATTTATCGTTAAAAGAGTTCTAGATATATTTTTACACCAACCAATGAATATTATTGCATAATCATTTGCTGATTTTCTCGTCACTACCTCACTAAATGCAATGATGTTTCTTCTGGAGTCATTCCTCATGTTTGTTCTCAGGTAAACCTTTTCTATTCCGATGCTGAGAAATCCCATCGTAGATTCCCTTACTTACTCTTCTCTTGCTTCAATTCATTTCTATACAGACACATATTCTTTTATAGGAATTTGTCTCAAAGAAGGCACGAGGACACCGTAGCGTAACGGACTCCAAAGAAGGGAAACAAGCTGTGTACATATTCAAAATGTATCGATTGACGGAAAGCTTAAAGGATTGAATATGATATACGAGGGGAAAACAAGACGATGGCAGCGAGTTCCAGAGAATAGCAGTTCGGCAAATGAAGCTTTTAGAATAAACGGACTTATCACTAAACAGAGGAATTATGTGCTTGGGAAGAGGACCGGAATTAGCGAATCGCTTTTATTTAAAAGAAAATGTTGCTGCTTAATTCAAACCTCTTCTGCCCCGCCATCTATCGTTAACACTAACCCGTGTTTTATAGAAGATATCAAGTTCGTTTTTATTTAACATCGGTGGTTGTTTTCTTTTCTGTAATAATCATCCAACTTGGATAAACTTGGTCGCGAACCATGAAAATAGCGAACCATTCAAGAAATAAACTCTCGGCCATATGTAAACACGATCGCTGCCTCACGTCATTCCAAGCCTTTTGAAGGAATTATGGTTAAGGATACTATCTAGAAGCCCAGCAGAAGGACCCCTGTATTTCTTGACAAGGACTGACTTATAGCGTTTTCCGGTTTAATTGTTCTAGGATTCCTTTGTGGCAAACCTTCAAACAACAGCTTCTCTTACCACTGCCAGACTCAAAGACCCGAGAAGAGTAATAACTGATGTTCTTATTCTTCGGAGTAAGTCATTAAAAAAAAATCGAGAATGTTCCAGAATCTAATCAAATTTACTCACCTGTGAGGCTCAGTTCTAAAGGAGCAACCCAAGAAGGTGGCATGTCCAGGTATTTTTCAAAATCTTTTTCAATATCCTGAAATTTAGACGAAGAAAAATTTAGATTATTTTTAGAAAACCAATCACCACCGCTAAATTGTCTGCTGTATTTTCACCAAGAATAATGTGTTGTGGTGCCAGAAAATGAGGAATTTGAGGCAGAAGAGTAAATTGGATCGAATTACTTGCATCCAGAAAAAGCAGTTTGTGTGTGTGTGTGTGTGTGTTTATATTTACTTTGATATATACATACACACACACAAACACACAAACACACACACACACACACACACACACACACACACACACACACACACACACAATAATCTACAAAGCTAAGATGGTTTTTGTAGCCTAACTGTTAATTTTCAGCCTTTATCACAACTCCCCATTAAATGTCTCTTCTCAGTTAAATGCAGCGCGGAATCGCGACAAATGGTTCAGCGTACAGAAAGACAGCCTTTATTAAATGATTGGCAGACACGTTGCAGACAAATGGGAAAGATTTACTTTTAACCCCTTTTGGTCCATATACCTCCGACTGGCCAACTAGACAAGTCTTAGAAAGACAAGCTCTGTTGAAGTCTCTTCAACATAGGTGAACTCATTCACTATATTTTCCCCTACGATACTCTCTCCATTACAATAATTTCCCAATTCCTCACAGGGTTATTGCTCTTCTTCACAAGCGGATTAAACCAGTCCTTGTATCTTAGTTTCCTTTTGGAAGGAGGTCCTCCCCACACAAAGTCTAGTTCTCTGTATAGGAGACGCTTCGGAATTCTTTCATTTTTCATACGAACGATATGGCCCATCCCCTCACTACCACCACCTTTCACCTCAGTCTGCTACGTCGAAAGAGAGTTTCCATGCTTATAACATTTGCAAACCCCAAGGCCTCAACATTACTCACATAATCTCTCCAACATATTTTCAAAATTTGTGGAAGACATTTTTGCTGAAACATTCGCAATGTTTCATGTTTACAATGGAGAAACCATTTTCGACAGTTGAAACAACAAAACAAAAAAGCACAAATGTAGGTTTTCAAAATAAACATTTTATTGCCATTTAATTCTAGACATCGTTGAGACTATAACGAGAAATACATTTGCAGGATTAGTTATAAAATTGAAGCTTCTTCCAATCACAGGCTGCGAGACAAAGTTAGACATCCACAACAATTGCATTAAATTAATTAATTAGACATAGCTACATGTTTCGTTCAAACGAGATTTTAAAATCTATGAAATCCTCATTTAGAAGCAAAACCATCTGCAGTGAATTATTCTAATTTTATGGAATACATTGTGTGTGTGTGTACACATACATGCAATTGTACGACATATATACACGCATATGTGTGTGTACACACACACACACACACACCACACACACACACACACACACACAACATATATATATATATATATATATATATATATATATATATATATATATATATATAATATATATATATATATGCAAGGCCTAGTGGTTAGGGTGCTGCTCTCTCGATGGCGAGATGGTCGTTTCAATCCCTGGGCCGGGTGGTGCGTTGTGTTCTTGAGCAAAACACTTAATCTCGCATCGTTCTGCGGTCACTTAGACACCTGACGTGTGGTACACCTAGGTGCACCTGTTCAGTTGATGTCGGTTGGGTGGAGAGAGTGAGTTCATGCGCGGCACGGACATTTGATCACTAGAAACAAATCGTTTGTGCAGGTCGTGGGGCAAAAGCCGAACACCAAGGCAATCCGGCGCATTCCGGTGCCCAGTTCCTTAACCAAATTGTCTGATACGTAAGTAATTGAAATATGCAAGGAAATCAAGACGGCGTCATCTAATGATGGTCAGGTGTGTTTTAGGTGAGGGTTGCCTAGTATTTCTAGCAGTAAGGATGACTACTTAGAGCCTCTCTCGCTGCATCATGATGATGATGATGATGATGATAGTGATGGTGGTGATGGTGATGATGATGACACATGACCAAAATCAGTCCTAATTAGGTGAGGATTCAGGTGAAACTGTCAACTAAGACATGTCATAGAACAATGACATGTCATAAAGTGTGAAATATTTGATAATCGCAGTGGAAGGCATCGACACCTGAACAGGTGAGATATCTAATTAATACCTTCGCTATCGTGGCAGGTGTAAATGGATACGCGAGGATATGTATGTATGTATGTATGTATGCATGTATATATATATATATATATATATATATATATGGGGGTGCGTGTGTGTGTATGTCAGTGTGCGTGAATGTATATGTTGGAGTGTGTGTGTGTGTGTGTGTGTGTCTGAGTACATATGTGTTTCTATGTGTGTATGTGTGAATGTCTATATGTGTGTGCATATACGTGCGTGTGTGTGTCTGACTATGTGACGTGTGAGTGCGTATATGTGCGCATGCGTGTGTACGCATGTATGCATGCTTGTTTTTTTGTATGTTGGCATGTGTGTGTGTGTGTGTGTGTGTGTGTGTGTGTGTGTACGCTGACGCACACTCATGTCTGCATGGATGGAGAAATTGTGTTTCTTTGGCAAAATCGTTAAAGCGGAACACTTTATATTCCGAGTTCGAATCGCACACAAAGTTCGTCTTTGCCTTTCATTCCTTCGGGGATCGACGATGAAAGTAAAGAACCAGTTGAGCACTGGGGGGAGGGAGGGAGGCGATGTCATCAACTAGTGCCCCTCCCCTCAAATTTCAGACTTTGTGCATAGAGTAGAAAGAATTATTACAGGTGGTGGCGGCGGCGATTTCGTTGTTGTTGTGGAGGATGAGGAGGAGGAGGAGGAAGAGGGAAAGAGGAGGAGGAGGAGTTGGCTTCGTAATCAAGAAGCATCAGGAGTGTCTTTTCCCAGACTCTGGATTGACTTAAGCCTCGTGTGTGTAAGTGTGTGAGTATGTGTGTGTGTATATGTGTGTGTATGTGTGTACGTGTGTGTGTACGTGTAAGCTTGCCCCGCAATCACGTGACAGCTAGTTTGACCCGGCAGCGCCGAGCGTGTTTCCTATCATACTCTTACGTTGCAGAATTTCGTAAAACGGAAACTGTGCGGAAGCGTATATAAAGAGAAGTTCTAATTCTTGGATAACAGACTTAATATGTCACCTTACTTCTTTCTACCACCTGATTCTGGGGCAGGGTTAGTGGAAAGCCTTCCATGCAGAGTTTTTGTTTGGAGACCATCAGCCACAAGCGCGGTGGCCTCCCTGTGTCCAGGAATCGGCTTTCCTAGACTCCCCAGCTCCCTCCATATTGTGCCGCATGCATACAATCAGCAAAGCTTTTGTTTCTACTCCATTCTCTGCTGTTGTCAGACCACAAATGTCTTTGACACTCTCTTGCACTCTTGCTCTCCACATTTTATGCCAATTGTCCTCAATGGGAAAGAAACAATGGACAGAGCAACGGGACAAAACGGGACAGAAGCGTTTAAGATGTGGATCCTTCGTAGATTGGGCCGAGAAAACTGGATAGAAACGGTAGTTGCAGAACGAGAAGAGCTGAAACTCCAAAGACACCCGTCGTCGAGAATCAAGTCTACAAAAGCCATCATACTTTGCACATGCAATACGCCTGTCAGGATGCTTGGCGGTATTTTGTCTGCCGTTACGTTCTGAGTTCAAATTCCGCCGAGGTTGACTTTGCCTTCCATCTTTTCGGGGGCGATAAATTAAGTACCAGTTACGCACTGGGGTCGATGTAATGGATTTAATCCGTTTGTCTGTCCTTGTTTGTCCCCTCTGTGTTTAGCCCCTTGTGGGTAGTAAAGAAATAGAAATAGGTATTTCGTCTGCCGTTACATTCTGAGTTCAAATTCCACCGAGGTTGACTTTGCCTTTCATCCTTTCGGAGTCGATAAAACAAGTACCAGTTACACGATGGGGGTCGATGTAATCAACTAGACCACCACGCTTCCTCCAAATTCAGGTCGTCTGCCTATAATCGAAAGGCTATCTGGGACACACGACGCATAACGACTTATGTCGGGGCCCTAAAAAGTTGGCGCTGCTGTTTCTCCTTTAACAAAACCCTTAAAAGAACTGGGGCTGCTCTTTGTACATACTCTTCTAGAGTCAATAACCACGCAAAGAGATTTTTAGATACACCTACCTCGTCATCTTCAAAGTCGAGACGGATATCTTCTTCTAGAAAACGCTTGGAAGGCAGATCGTCTCGCGGAAATATATATTCCCAGTTGGTGCCGTCATTCAGATCGTACTGCATCTTCTGCAAGAATTTTAAAATTCTATCACAATCGACCAACTTTTCTCCACAGAAACTGAGCGATAGAAAATCCTTAATACGTTACAATGAAAAGTGTTAGCTTGCTCGTCTTTGTTAGATTGTCTGTCGAAGAAGTCTAAGCTTCGAAGTCACTATTAATCTCTTCCTCTTCAAAAAAGTCTTGAGAGATCCTTCAGTTTGTTTTAGTATATTACAACTTGACATAAAAGCAAAGATTAAGAGGGAGGGACCGACCGACGGATGGACGGATGGACGGAGAGAAGGGTGACTGGGTGGAAGGGTAGAGGGACGGACAAATCGATCGATCGATAGATAGATAGATAGATAGATAGACAGACAGATAGATAGATAGACAGACAGACAGATAGATAGACAGACAGACAGACAGACAGACAGATAGATAGATAGATAGATAGATAGATAGATAGATAGATAGATAGATAGATAGATAGATAGATAGACAGACAGATAGATAGATAGACAGACAGACAGACAGACAGATAGATAGACAGACAGACAGACAGACAGATAGATAGATAGACAGACAGACAGATAGATAGACAGACAGACAGACAAATAGATAGATAGATAGATAGATAGATAGATAGATAGATAGATAGATAGATAGATAGATAGATAGATAGATAGATAGAACAATCGATCGATAAACAGACAGACAGATAGAAAGAAAAATTAGATACATAAATTAGATAGATAGATAGATATATATATAGATAGATAGATAGATAGATAGATAGATAGATAGATAGATAGATAGATAGATAGATAGATAGATAGATAGATAGATAGATAGATATGTTTCTTTATTAGCCACACAGGGCTGCACACAGATAGAACAAATTACAAGGTAGAGCTTTTCTTTTGGGGGTAAAAAAAGGAGAGTGGTGGTTTTCGATCAAAAGGGATCGTAAAAGGAAGGAAAAAGGACAAAAAAATGGGAGGGGTTAAAAAAGGGGGGGGGGAGAAAAAAATGAATAATAGGGATCGTTATCACAGAAATGTCAATATGAAGTGTAAAGGGGAGGACAGGTGAGGTTTACCACTGGAAAGAAAAGCCTACGGAAAAGACCACGGTAACCTCGGTCAATGAAGTCACATGTTATATTTCTTTTTTTTTGCAAATAAGCAACTCTCTGTATTAATTTTTATGGTTCATAGAATCATAGTCAAGGTGGCTTCGTCATTCATACGTGCCATCCTTGCTACATTCACCCATCTTTTTTTAAAACATTCACTAGACAAAACTTGCCTCTCTACTCTCACTTTCCTCTTCAAGTGATACTTGAAGAAGTTGATGAGAGATTGACCAGAGAGGAAAGTGTTTGTCTCTAATCCTTTCAGGCGCGTCGACCAGATACATTCTTTCGCCATAGCCACAAGTATGATAAAAATAGCTCTTCCTTCCCGTTTGAAGGAAGGAGGCGTGACGATATTAACGATAGACTCGGCTGATAAACCGACACGTCCCACACGTGACAGTAGTCGTTCGACATAAGCCCACAGGTCGGAAATTGCTGGACACTGCACGATTGCGTGCAGAGCGGTTTCGTCGCTCTGACCGCATCTCGGGCAGGTCGGCCCCGTGTTTCTCGAGCCAT
>NC_043007.1:29796166-29891166 GCF_006345805.1 Octopus sinensis
AAATGTACGCTAAGTAATCACATCAATGTTATTATACTGCATTCATTAAAATTATTAACACATTCAATTAGTCTAATTTTTTATATTTTCAGTGTCATTAATTATAATGATACATTTATCATAACTACTTGCAGTATTGCCCGGCGTTGCTCGGGTTTGTTTCGACCTTTTAGAATTGAAATTGTTGAAAAGTAAAAATTTTGCATTATGTAGCTTGTTATTCTGTTTAAGTGAACATTTTTCTGGTTGAAATACACCGAAAAATGGCGACACAGCAGTAAAAAAATAAGGATTTTCATAGAAAAAAAAAGCACCTTTTTGATGTAAATAAATTTTGGTGTTAACATGGTTCGATTTGAATTTTTTCTTCTACGGAAGCAAGAGCAAGCCTTCTTCTATCATACTCTCAATTTTTGTCAACTTGCGCTGCAGGGTCTCGGAGGAGATAGTGTTAGTTGAAGGCTACCAAACCTGCCACACACAGACAACTTCAGCTTTATAGAGAGAGAAATAATAATGCATTTATCGTAACTTCTTTTTTGCTAAAAATAAATGTGTATTGTACGTGTTTTGTTTTTTCATAACTATAGACCTACTTTCGCCCCCCCCCTTCCTGTATATATATAATACTAACCGAAATTCCATTTGAGCAGTCTTGCATATTAACCCAGTAATTCTGGTGATTCCACACCGATTCTATGCCAAGGTAGCTGTCTGTCTTTAGGGGTTCCGCCTCTCCTGTGAAGGGTTCAATGAAGAAACTCTCGCCCACTTCTCGTATCCCTGCCAACACCAACACCCAGCTGTGAACGCGCATCCCTCGCATCAAGTCAACGGCTGGCTCTTCAAGTTTCTGTCAAAAACAACAACAACAACTATAGTAGTAGTAGTAGTAGTAGTAGTAGTAGTAGTAGTAGTAGTAGTGATGGTTTGGGAAAAGTGAGAAACACAAACAAGTAAACAAGATATATCGCAGCAACATACGACAAGTCAGAACATATGACATGCTCTAGAGCATCGTATATCGCTAAGCAACGTATTATATCAGTTATACATTATCACTATACGACGTCACAACATTATATGCTAGATAAATAGCTAGATAAATAGCTAGATATATAGATAGATAGATAGATACATACATACATACATACACGTATATAAACAAATGTCTGTATGTGTGTCTCGTATAACGTGTACACTGTATGGTGTCGTCGAAACAAACTATGACGTTACAACAATATGCAGTGTGTCACAGGTACGACATAACAGTATAAGATAAATGTCACATCAATTTGCGTGACAGAAACTTTATTTTGCATTTTCTGAAGAAAGACAATTGTCCGAAACGTCATTTTCCCTCGTCACTCATAGCATATCAGCTCATTTTCATTATATTTATCAATCAACTCTTGTAGAATATACTTTGGGATGAATGAGAGTGAAACTTACAGCAATCCGAGCGTTTTCTTCGGCAACAATTCTTTCCTCGTTTTCCTTCTTCTCTTTCACGGCTCGAGACAATTGTTTGGCTTCAAATTTGCTGGTCAAATCCTTCGGCGGTCGTACAGCATACTTCTTTATCGCGTTTTCTGGCACTGGATGCTCAACCTGGTCGGAATTAATAGAATCAATTACCAGACGTGCATGATGGCATAAAGAAAACAATTGGTATCGTATTGGACATGACTGGCATACACGATATCACAGGCCAAATAGACACAGCATCAAGAGGTAGGTTAGATAAATACACTACATCACGGATACAAGACATCGAATCAGATACAGCAAATATGTATGATATTAGATAAGATGTATTAAACATGAATGTTTGTACAGCAGGGACATCAAACGTCCGTTATTGTATTTACGATACCAGATACACATCTATATCTGTCACAGCAGATATATATACACATAACATTATATCTACCAAACCACACACACACACATATATATCACACTCACACACATATATATCACACCAGACATGTGCATTAAGTGTATGTATACATATGCCTATATGTAAATATGCATATATGTGTATATATATATATATATATATATATATATATATATATATATATATATATATATATATATATATATATATTTATATATATACATTGTAGATAGGCCATTTACTGTGATATTCGTTCTAGGATAACCCTTATGGAGACGCTTAACACAGCACATGCATAGAGGTCAACCATTTAATATCTGTCGTTTTAATCAGGTTGAAATTAGACGTACACAACAGATTCGTTCTCTCGGAGGCAACTGCTTACAGACAGCTTAACGGATTCCGTTTTTATATGCGGGAGACGCTCGCAAAAAGCGATTCGTTTTCAAAAAAGTGTGCAAGGAATTTGCCATGTCGAATGAGTTTTGTGGGTTACACAGATGAATCCCAGTCGAATGGGTTCCCATTTGATGGTAGATTATACGTGAGGGGCCGGTGAGAAAAACAGAATCCCAACATAAACACAAATGGAATCGACGGCATTGTCACTTCTGGAGAGCCTTCTTGACTCAACAACTGAAAGAAGCCCGTCGTGTGTGTGTGTGTGTGTGTGTGTGTGAGTGCCTGTCTGTCTATTTGTCTGTGTGCGTGCGCATGTGTTTGAGTTTGCTTTCCTTCACCACCGGTGTTGGTGTATTTATGTCCATGTAATTTAGCGATTCGGCAAAATCGACCGATAGAGTAAGTACCAGGTATAACAAAATAAAAACTTGGGTCGATTAGTTCGGCTAAAAGTTCTTCAAGTCGGTGCCCCAGCATGGCCACAGTTCAATGACTGAAACCAAGTGAAAGAACAAAGGAATTTCTCGGTGCCGGTGTCTCTTTCGGTGCATAACTCCATTCTCCACGAATGTCACAGACACTGAAAGAAACGGCATTCGGTATTTTGGCTTGGGAAAAGATCGCGTTCATCTTAAAGCACATTAAAGTACTAGGCTTTAAAACAAAATAAGTCTTCGGGTCGATTCTTCAACTAAAACCCTTCAAGGCGGTGCCCCAGCATGGCCGTGTGTGTGTGTGTGCCATTCGAGGTCGCTCTTGATTTTACCGTGTCACCCAACTCCCTACTTCCACAACAGACCCAAAAGCGCCGCCAGGGATGAACAATCCCACCCCTCACTCCTTTCAGTTTCTGTCTACCAAATCCAACCACGGGGCTTTAGCCGAGTCCAGGGCCATAATAAAAGCCACTTGCTCGAGGTGTCACGCAATGGGATTGAACTCACACCCATGTGATTGGGAAGCAAACTTCTCATTGCACAGCCACGCCTTCACGAGAGATTAAATATTTTAATACAATGCAAAGAACAGGGGATGGAGCGCATAAAATAGTCGCAGCTGAAAGATTCGTGGCAAAAAGAGATACAATGGACGCCATATTTCCTCTTGGTTTCCTTTCTTTTTTTATTTGTTTTTTTTTTCTTTTTCGTGATACACTTCTTGGCTTTTGACTTTTATTTTAAGCACCAGAAATCAGCTGAAAAAAAAAGGCTTGAAACGGGGCAATTGAAGAGAGGACACTTTGCAGCCTTAATAATCAGCCACAGATGAAGGCTGTTCCCTCTGTCGCTTTATGACTAAGTAAACCATCCAACCCGTCTTTACTGATAGCGCTGTCTGCGTGACAACCACATGAACCAACACGGTCGACAGATCAGCTGGAAATAGCAGCTAAAGTCCATTAAAATATACCTTACTGTGTTAAAAAAATGAATAGACACATTTAACATGCTGTAAAAATAAAAATAAAGACGATGGTCACGGATGGAGTTCGATAAGGGCTGACCTGAAGCTAAGTAATAACAATGGTTTCTAGTATAGGCACAATTCCTGGAAATATGGGGGACGGGGACTAATCAATGACATCGATCCTCATGTTTCAACTGGTACTTGTTTTATCGACCGCGAAAAGACGAAAGATAAAGTGGATCGTAACAGAATTTGAACTCAGAACATAAAGACGGACGAAATAGCGCTAGTTACTTGGTCCGGTGTGTTAACGATTCTCCCAACTTGCCGCCTTTAGGGAATAATAGACGTTTCCAACACCCAGCTTTCTCGAGCGATCCACCCACGACTGCCCAGACGACGACGTAAAAGCTTTGGCATTCCTGAATGATACAAGGGAAATAACTTTATTCGAAGAGTTGTTTCCCTTTACTGAAATTCCAATTCCGTCCAAACGATTGAATCAGTTTAGCCCCAGGTCAACACCGATGGAGACAGATTTGTAAGGAAGCACTCCACCAATGACAGTCCAACCACATTTTTATCCAATACGATCTTATTCTCAAGCCATTCGTGTTGGTGTGAAGGAAGCTTTAAAGCAAAAGAGGGCGCTCGAGATGGCGTAGAACAATGAAGGACGAACGATTCAGTCGTGGGATGTGGGAAATGGGGGGGGAGGGCAATATTTTGGCCAGGTTATCAGGGTTCAGAAGCTCTGCCCACGTATACTAAGGGAATTGAGTGGACGAAGATGAAGTGATGCCTTGAAACACTGGAGAAGGAAGATCTTGGTGGAGGGCATGGCTGTATCACAAGACTACAATTGGTGCAGTGGAATTCATTAGAGGGAGATTTGACTGTTATGTCTAACAAATCGAACGACCTTTTACATTCTCTTCCATTGGTGCGATGGGTAACTGGGAAGATCATAAGGAACTCAAAGGTTTTCGGTAGAATCAAACTCGGAATCTTGGGGTTAGTAATCCGTGCTCTTAACCACTATGCCATATGCCCGTGGGCAGTTTGGGGGGAGGAGATGAATCGATTACATTGAAACCCAGTGCAAAACTGGTATTTACTATATCGAACCCAAAAGGACGAAAGGCAAAGCCGACCTCTGTGGAATTTGAACTCAGAAGGTAAGGACAGACAAAATATTGCTAAGCATTTTGTCTGACATGCTAACAATTCTGCCAGCTCACCACCATCAATAATAATAATAATAATAAATGCCCTGATGCAGTCCCAGGCAGCGGCTCTCATGGCTTCTGATCTTAACTGATTGGAAGTGTTATCATGTACATTGGTATAAAAGATGGGCTACAGCAAATATTCTGCTCAATACCACAGATTTGCTTGTCAGTTGTTTGACCATAACCAGTTGAGTATGTCCCTTGGCGGCTGACGATATGTACATCTCTGACCACAAACAGAATTAGTGGAGGAGCATCATAGCCATGTGTTGAGAGGAATTCTTGGAGGGTTGAATAATTTACTATCAGTGTTTTCTTTATCATTCTTAAACAACCCTTATTCAGGGATATTTTAAGCAGGATGGACAACTCAGCCTGGAGAAAATTCTGAGCTCAACCTGCAAGGTTATGCATCATTTATCTTGATGGAGATCTCCACGTTGCACACACGATTGTGATGCGTGTGCCTGGTGTACCTTTATCAGACAGTCGGTTATATTAAGCTTTGTATATTTGTACCCGTGTCACTACGGTAGTATGTGCTGCTCTCTTAACAATAAAGCAGCCAGTGGCACGTAAAAAGCACCCACTACACTCACGGAGTGGTTGGCGTTAGGAAGGGCATCCAGCCATAGAAACATTGCCAGATCAGACTGGGCCTGGTGCAGCCTTCTGGCTTCCCAGACCCCAGTTGAACCGTCCAACCCATGCTAGCATGGAAAGCAGACGCTAAACGATGATGATGAGACTGTCCTTTCTCTTTCAAAAGAATTTTTTACAACTCAAATCTATTTTCAATCAGCTGCAGGCCACTAAAAATTTTTTAAAATCCTAACTTTTTTTTTCTCAATTACAAACTTTGGCAATTTTTCATTATAAGTCTCAGACTTATCTTCATTAATTTCTGTGAAAAATTTTTATCCAATCAGAAAACAAGATTTGAAAGCATGTGTTGTCTTTAGTGTAAACATTCCTGTGTACGTGTGTGCATGCTTGTTCTGTTTGACGTGTCAAAGTGGAAGCTAATGGGTGCACATCTGTGTGTGTGTGTGTGTGCATGGGGTCTATACAATGCATTTTATCAAATGCATGAAAACCATGTTTGAAATAGTAAATTAAACACTATAATACCGTCCAATACATTCTATGAAATTCATAAAGACATGTTGTATTGTTGCCAACATATCTAATAGATATGTAGAAATAGAAAACACCTGAGGTGCCATGCATGTTACAATATTTCCTCTTCACATGATTCCACAACCCCTCCACCATATTTAGCAGAGCAGTATATGCCTGCAAGCAATCTGTTAGTTTCTGGCAGCACATGTTAATTAATTATTGGTAACAATGTGATGGTGCTTCTGTCTGGGACAGGAACTAAACCACATTTTAAAGTGCCATGCTCTACCATTCCAAGTATTCAAATTTTGAAACTGAAATAAAATCTTACTCAAAATTAATCATAAAGAAAATTGAAAATAATGAAACTGAAATGTTATTCCAAAGTGAACCATTCTGAAAGATGTTTTAGAATGTTCCAAAAACATTCATCTCCAGTTTCCCCATATTTTCCCCTCCAAACACAATCCAATCCTATTCCTGTCTATTTCCATCATACTTTTGAATCGGATGTTTTGCATTTTCCCCAAGTAACATTCCGCTGAATTGGTAGACACGATACTTATTGGATCCACCAAGATCTTCTTTTTAGGATTCACTTTGAAATGGGAACACCGTGGTTCGACATTATTGTCAGTCATTCCATTGTATCCACTCCAACAATTGGAATGGATAGTCGTTCCTGGTTTTATATACTTTCTGATGAGGGGGAGCAAAGTTCCGGAGGAACGACCATTCACAAACACCAAAAACCCTTTTACTTTCTCTGTGCCATCCTGCAAGAACCCACCCCTCCTCTGGTATTCTGTGCCTCTATTATACTTTCTTTTGCACAACATCAAAAAAAATCAAATGGAAATTGTAGTTGTGATACCTGTGCCAGTGGTACGTAAAAAGCACCATCTGAATGTGGCCAATGCCAGCGCTGCATTGACTGGCACCTGTGCTAGTGGCACATAAAAAGCACCCACTACACTCACGGAGTGGTTGGCGTTAGGAAGGGCATCAAGCTGTAGAAACCCTGCCAGATTTGACTGGAGCCTGCTGCAGCCTCCTGGCTTCCCAGACCCCGGTTGAACCATCCAACCCATGCTAGCATGGAAAACGGACGTTAAACAATGATGCTGATGATCAAAGATTTGTCTTATTTCAACAAGGTGCCCAACTCCTCCACCTTTGTAGGGTTACATAACAAGATGGGGACCTGCTGGGTCTCCTATGTATAGATGCCATTGTGGCACTGTTGCATCTGAATGACCGGCCATATCAGATGAGATGTTTATGGAGTCAGAAGAATAAAGTCTTAGAGTCTCAACTCAGAATTTTCCAGAAATGAAGATTTTTTTTTTTTAATGGAGACTTTTTCAGTTTTGTGTGTATAGCATCAAAAGAAAAAAAAAAATCTTTCCTCGTCTTTTATCAGACTCATTTCCTTATTGCAAAATCAACACTTTTTTTTTTTCTCCTTTAGAAATAAATATACAGCATCAAAACTGGGGGTGGGTTTTTTTTCTTTTTGCAGGTGCTACTGACTTGCACGGGTGCATGCACCCCTGACTAGTGTGCAGGTGCACACGTCGGGACCACCCTTAAGTAGAACCGAATTGTTTTAGAATTCCGATTTATTTTCAATAAGTTGCAGGCCATATGGTTGTATTGTCCCCTCTATGTTCGCCCCTTGTGGGTAATAAAAAAATCAATTACAAATAGAAACTTCATTCCAACATTACTCTTTTACAGATCCTTGTCCATTAGTTGTGGCCCAAGCTGGAGCAACTTTATTGTTTGAATATGTCTAAAATAGGTTAATGGAATTTAGTCAATGGGGTTGAAGGCTTTATTTCTTGTTCACAGAAAAGAAAACTAGGAAGATGGCCCTTAGGACAGAGAGCAAGTAAACCAGCAGGACAAATGTATTGAAGAGTGGATGACCCCAGCAGGGGTCAAGGTGTCTGTAATAATAGCACATAAGAGGGAGCTGGTGACGCATGGAAAGCAACCATTATACAAATACATATATACATACACGTGTGTGTATATATGTATATATACACACACGTACAAATATACATATACTCATATGAATACAAATAAACATTTATATACATACAATAATAGATACCAAATATAAAAACACACACACAAAGTGTATATTATATACATAGAATATTAACACAAAAATTTTTGATGTTTTGATATGTTGTCTACAGATACATTTAATAAAATATACCAAAACCAGAAAGTTTCCACAGAACTTGTGGTCCCACAAGGGCATTTAAATGTTACTTGGGCTAGAACTGGTTTTCAACGTGTTCGTATTCTTTATAACAAAAAAAAAAGTGGTGGGAGCGGAGTATCAGTCAATTTCAGGACGAACCAACAAAGCGTTATACTAAAGTCGTTCGACATGCTAAAGATAGCAGCTGTAACTCCCTTAAATCATACACTAACGCTACAAATAAAGGATACAGCAGAGTATTTCCTGATTGAATAAGAAGCCAGAGGGCCTCTGGCCATAAATGATGAACAGAAACACACGATCGATTAATGAAAGACTTAAGGTTCCAGTAAAAGAGAAGAAAATAAAAGAGGAAATATTTGAAATGGGAATGATTGGTTAAAAAAAGAAAGGAAAATCACAGAATATTTTGTCGTGTGTGTGTGTGTGGTTGCTCAAAATAAAACTAGAAATCTATTTTGCAAAACTCTGTGAGAGGGATTAAATAAAAAATGGTTTGATGAAATATTCTAATCCCCAGCTGGTCATTGCCGATGATTCAGTGGCTGTAATACTTCTCCGCGTAATGAATGCATTCAAACATCACCTCGACCAGAATGAGGATGATGATCATCCATTCGAGGCGGGTGTGGTGTTTGTCGTTGAGGTGGCTGGACAACAGTTCGGTCAACTCGCAGCAATGCTTGAGTTTTTCGTTAATGACTTTGGTTCGACGGTTGATGCTAAGATAGTTAGACATCTTCTGATAGAGGGGCTCCAGATTCTCGCGGTCCCAATAAAAGTCGGGGGTGTCCAACAAGTCCGAACTCAAATTAATTAAATGTCTTAATGTGAACAGTTCCCCGGTCATTCGCAGAATCTGGTCCCGGGACACACGAATGCGCTTACCCAGGCGAACATCTTCGATGACTGGCTCAATAGTATCGACGAATCGAACTAAAGAATCTTCCCAAATGGCTAACTTCACGGACAGGGAGAGGGCATTCGAAAAAGCATATTTCACGAGGGAATCGAACTGGTCAGCCACGTTGATATGGATCACATCTTTCTCAAGACAAGTCCTACGGTCAGCACTGTAGTCGTATTTCAGACACTCATTCTCGGTCAAATACAAAGACGAAGCGTAAGGGGAAGCGGAGTATTTCTCAATAAAATGCAGGACTTCATTTCTTTCGGTCACAGACATATTCCAAAAGACAATGGCACCTTCACGGAAGAGGAAGATCTCGCGTTCTTTGTCGTCGATCTTGTAAATGGCTTTCAGGTGAAGGCCATCGGTCACATCTATCGGTAAAGCCACCACTTCATACAAAGCCTGTTTCACGAAGGCCTTCGACAGTTCCTCCAGTCTGATATCCTCCGATATCGCATAAGCCACGACATCCAGTTTATCGACATCAACCACTTCGACGGGTTTCTTTCGGGGAGTCATTTTACTCGTGAGGGGAGACACGGGTTTGCTCCTCGCAGCCGCCGCCGCCCATACATTCGTTCGGTGATGAAAAGCTGATACAAAATTCTTATTAAGCCAACCAAACTTAAATAAATGTTCTTTCACAAAGTTCGCGGGTTGAAGAGCTTTCCTTGTAAAGTCGGTTGGGCCACGGACGGAATGGTGCAGTGGTTTCTTACTGGGGGCTAAAAACGATCGACTCCTTAATAACTGCAAAGGTCCCCTGCTGAAATGATTCATGATGTTCTCTGTGCAAAATCCTTCCTCAAACTCTGCTTGGGTCCAACATGTGTTATATGGTGGCTGACATTGTTAGCTGTTCGGCAGTGAATCACGAACTCGGCTCTGATTGGAGGAAATAAATATTTTGACCTTGCCATTTATACTTCTGAAGGCAAGTTGAATAAATTCAAAAGATTTTAATTAAAAAAATTATTTTATCGTAATATTTCTATAGAAATTAATCTATCATGATATATTTATAAATGTTCTTATTAACATTATAAGGCACAAAAAGAAAATGACTCTCCCCAGACACAACAGAATAAATTAACTCGTTCGATAGAAAGAAGAAACGAGACTGAAAGCGTCCTTAGCAACAGCCTCCATCGTCGGTCACCAGACTCCACTGGGTCCTGTCATTTAACGGTGATGACGATGAGGATTTTAGACACGGAATGTCGACTTCTTCGGACACGGATTCGTACAAAATGTGGTCTGGACATAAACAATAGTAAATCGTTTACAACAATTTTCTTTATTTATTGTAGAATCGACCCAAGATGGATTGAAAGGCTACGATAAGAAAATCGAACTAAGTGGCACAGGTTTATTGAGGAGCTTTGTTTTAAAAAGTTTCTCGAATTCAGTTGTCAGCGAATTCGTACAAAGAAAATAAACACAATTCAATTACAACAAAGTTTTGAGATGAATGTGCTGCACATGCAGTGGTGTGTGTGCAGGGGAGGGGTGCGCGCACATGTGTGTATGTATGTATGTGTGTGTGTATGTATGTTTGTATGTATGTGTGTGTGTATGTATGTATGTATGTATGTGTGTATGTATAAACACGTGTTTGTGTATGCATGAGACGTAGGAATGTGTTATACTGTGGGACACCCATATATTGTGTAAAAAACGGTTTTACTGAAGAAAAGTCTCTTCTCCCAAAAAAACTGAAATTTGAACAGCAAATCACGACAAGACCACGCAAAACAGGTGAGGGCCAGGTGGGGGCCAGGTGAGCCGAAACAAACGGTTTGTTAACTTCCATCTATGCATTTCATGTGGATTGCAAATTTCCATGTTTATATAGAAAATATTTCTTATAGTTTTTGCTAAAAAAACATAACCCCATGGATTGACAGAAGGAAAACCACACACACACACACACACACACACACACACACACACACAGAGTGTTTTCCTGTTTAAATTAAAACTGAATGTGAGAGTTTCTCTTGCAACCCAAGTTTCACACCAGCATAATCTCAGTGGAACTCGAGGTGAGACACAAACTCTCACATTCAATTTTAATAATAATAAAACCATATCCTCTTCAACATGTATTGAGTACTTCTTTCTCATTTGTCCAACATTAAACAATGAACGTGTGTGTGTGTGTGTATATATATATATATATATATATATATATATATATATATATATATATATATATATATATATATACATATATATGTATATATGCATAGAAGTGGCTGTGTGGTAAGTATATTGCTTATGAACCACATGGTTCTGGGTTCATTCCCACTGTGTGGCACCATGGGCAAGTGTCTTCTACTATAGCCTCGGGCCGACCAAACCCTTGTGAGTGGATTTGGTAGATGGAAACTGAAAGAAGCCCATCGTATATATATATATATGTGTGTATATATATATATATATATGTCTGTGTTTGTCCCCCCAACATCGCTTGACAACTGATGCTGGTGTGTATAAGTCCCTGTAACTTAGTGATAGAATAAGTACTAGGCTTACAAAGAATAAGTCCTGGGGTCGATTTGCTCAACTAAAGGCGGTGCTCCAGCATGGCCACAGTCAAATGACTGAAACAAGTAAAAGACTATATATATATACACACACACACACACATGCACCTATATGTAAATAAATGTATATACGTAAATTTTTGCTTTTGGTAAATAGATAAAACATTTCATTGTTTTATGCAAAGTTTGGAATGGATTCCTCCTATTTTACTCATTGACACAATTTGGTTAACAAACTGGGCTACCCCAGGGTATACGTATGGGGTAGAAATAGTGAGGTGTGTGGTAGGGTAGTGTTATATTTATATAGCTGGTATACATTATAGAACCCAGTCATAGAAGCAGGACAATCGTGCTTGAAACGGTTTGATCTTTGGTCTGCTGGATCAGGACTGACCCAGGATTTTACTACAACAATAACAATACTTACCTCTGGCTCCGTCTCCAGGTAAGGGCAGATCTTGAGAGCCTCATCTGCTGAACAGATATGCAACGTCGCATAACCACTGACAATATAGGCATCAAAACCAGCCCCCAAAAGCAGCGAACACAGAAGGGTGCAGTATTCAAAACAAGTTCCTCTCTGGCGTCTCAGAACTGTTGTCGGAGACAAAAGGGTTGCTGGCTGTAAAAATAAGCGTAGATAGTTGCCTGTATATAATGTAATTTACAAACACACTGTCCTTAATCCATAACACAACTCTACAGCCATATACATAGGATCAACCAAAAATGCTAAGCAACAATATGGCGCTCACCTCTCCATTCTTTTAGATACGATAAACATAGTAAAAACCTACAACACTCACCAACCACATACATCATCTCAAAAATACAAATACACCCAATACTCTATCATAGTCCATACTGGACTCAGGGTTTCCCTACCAGGGTCAATGTTCAGCCTGCAAATTATGCCTGAATGAGGCACTTCACATATTAAAGCACAACTCTCCACCACTGCTAAATAAGCATAATTATTATGTTTACATATTTGGTCAGAATTCCCCTGTTCTACATGGAGTCGTATGATTTAGTGGTCAGGGTGTTGTCCTTAGGATTGTAAGATTGCAATTTTAATTTCTTGACCAATGTGTCCTCGAGCAAAACACTTCATTTCACATTGCTCCAGTTCACTCAGCTGCAAAAGTGAGTAATCCTACAGTTGACTAGCTTCCCATCCAGAATACACATCTCACAGAATCTGGGAGACTGACTCCTGAAGGACCTGTGATCATTTTTTAAAAAATTTCACTACCAGTTGTAACACTGACTATTATATGCGGCAACAATGGATTCGTTTCTGCCTCTAATTAGAACCTATAATGCTGGAAACAATGTTTTTAATTGCTGCAGTTGTTTAGAGAAATAAATTGAGAAGCAAGGATTTTGAGAGTAAGGACCTTACCAGTTCATATGAAGGGTAGAGCATCTCTGGCTGGAGATAATCACTCACAAACAGCGAAATGGTGTGCCACTGGTAGAGTTCAGGGTAAGGAAACAGAGTCGGTCGAATGGTTGTACACACCAGTTTCTGTTAAAGACAAAACATTGTAAGTGGACACTGGGTTATGTATTTATTTTTGAGGGGTCATTTTTATTGGGTTAGTTCAAGAGAAGGAGCAGTTTGGGGTTTTATGGCCTTCCTTGGTCCTCTGAGATTGGTCTGATTGATGCTGTTAACATTTTTATTGAAATGTTGCAAATGATGGCTATAGGGAGGAAACATGCACAGGGAGGGAATTGTAAAGGGCAGGCTCTGTGGGGAGGAACGATTGTGTGCAGCGGTTAGTGCAGGGGTGACTATGAGGAGAGTAGGGCGCGGTCTGAGACCAGGAAATTCCAAGAAGCAGAGGCCATTGTAGTTGCAGTAGAACATGGAAAGGGAGAAGCCACAGCGCATGTGTCAGCCGTCGAAAGTTGGAGTGTCTGTGACTAATTTGTTGCTGTTTAGCCCTAGTTCAACACTAATCCAGTACACCTCATGGAAGATGCTCCAGCTGTGACCATCCTCTCTTTTATTCAAATACAGGATATCTGGGACCACATTATCTTCCTAGTTATTGTGGTTGTTGTTGTTGGTCTTTAGCCCCAGGTCAGCCTTGATCCAGGAGACATCAAAGATATTTCACTTGTGGAGATCCTGTCTTTTATTCAGGCACAACGTATTTAGGACTACACGATTTAATGTCTCCTTCCCTTTACACAATGAGAATATATGATTTGAATGAGATTTGGTTGCTATTTCTAGCAAGTGGAGTAATTCATAGAAGTGCTGAACTGAGTTATTTTCCCTTGATATTTTCTCATCCCCTCCCCTCCCAGAGACCCGTCCCTTCTTAAGGCATTTATTAGAATAAAGGACACAAGTTGCCCAAAGGCCCAGTCTTCAGTATAGACACTGAGGTACCAACATCTCCAGAAATGGAGTGGTCAAGTGGACACAGTAGTTGTTCATCAACACAAAGATAGTGAGATCAAACCCACTGCTAGTCGATACTTTATTTTCCTTCATTTCACCCAGCAAAGGGTAGAATAATGACTTTCAAATACAGGGACCCCAATACATTCCAAGATATCCAACTCCATTCCATTCATTTTACCAATTCCTCTCCACCACCACAAAAAGAAAAATGACAAAGTAAACCTCTGTGGGGACTGAACTCAGAACAACAAGGTACATAATGAAATCCCCCCACTGCATCCTGTCCACTGACCTACCCTCTGTCCTACTCTGTTCAGCCTCTGGGAGACTACAATAAATAAGGCAAAAATGCAAGGCAATGAAATCTGTTGGAACTTACTTTCACCCTGCACTCATTCTTTGGGAAGAGCAACAATGGTTTCCGATCACGATATAAGTAGATGTATTGGCGCCGGAAATTGTCTGCATATTCCAAGACCTTCTTTTCTTTGTCTTCATTCTGTTGATAACTGAGAGGAAATTCGATTCTCGAGAGATCTTCCAGTTCTCTACAAAAAGGGAAAATAAAATTGATTGTACAACATGTGGCTATCAATTAGACAATAACATGTAGACAAGATGGCTGAAGGGTTAAGTAGAGAGGTTTGTAACCATGTGGCCTCATGTGTGATCGCAATGTGTGTGCAGCACACATGGGATTAAGTGTTACATCTGACACCTGGTCATAGTAATTGACCTTAAATAACATTCACAAAGACTCTCTGGCTGCTGTTCAGCCCCAGACCAGCCATGGTTCAGTAGACCTATAACCAATGGCTTTCCATCCATGACCATCCCATCTCTTTTGAGGTTATGGACAACTACATTATTTAATGTTTCCTTCCTCATGTAAGACAGTAAGGTGTGATTTGAAGGTGATTTAGCTGCTACCTCTAGCAGACCAAGCATTATGTAGAGGCTCCCATGTTGGCTCAAAAGCTTTCCTTTTCATTGTTGTCAAAGGACCATGTAAAGCAGGGATGGGAGACCTTCTCAGGGCCAGGGGTGAACCCTAATCATACAAGAACAAGAAGAAAAACATAAAGGAAATCAAATCAGACTTCAACATTGATTTTTGTTCTTCTTTTATCTTTTTCTTGATTCCTTGGACTTCTAAGACCATTTACTGTTAAGACCATGTGCTACAAGTGACCAAAATCCCAAGATTCCACCTGAAGGGGGGACACTGGTCTGTTGTTGGGCTCAAGGCCGACAATTTTGAAGGTGGATGGGTGGGCGGTGACAAGTCAATTACACTGACCCAAGAACTGACCCCCCAAAGAGAGGAAACACAAAGCTGACGTTGGCAGGGTTTGAACTCAGAAGAAATGCCACTGTTTTGTCCAACAACTGCTAACAATTACCAAAGGTGCAGGAATGGCTGTGTGGTAAGTAGCTTGCTTACCAATCGCATGGTTCCGGGTTCAGTCCCACTACGTGGCACCTTGGGCAAGTGTCTTCTGATATATCCTTGGGCTGACCAAAGCCTTGTAAGTGGATTTGGTAGTTGGAAACTGAAAGAAGCCCATCGTATATATATATGTATATATGTGTGTGTGTGTGTGTGTGCGTGTGTCTGTATTTGTCCCCCCATCATTGCTTGACAACCAATGTTGGTTTGTTTACGCCCCCATAACTTGGTAGTTCAGCAAAAGATACCAATAGAATAAGTATTAGGCTTACAAAGAATAAGTCCTGGGGTCAATTTGTTTGACTTAAGGCAGTGCCCCAGCATGGCCGCAGTCAAATGACTGAAACAAGTAAAAGAGAATAAAAAAAGAAAAATTCTGCCAGCTTGCAGCCTTTATACATTGATAAGCAAAACTAACTCATATGAAATTATCATTTCTGTCTTAAGGATTATCAAAAGGATTATCTTTTTAGTTTTCACAGAATTTACTAGAAACATTTATAAGCAGAAAGTTTCAAATTTCAAAACGGCTGAAGACCTTCGACCTCCATCGAAGAACTTTCAATCTGGTGTTTTTCATATCAGAATTGTATTCTTCTCGTTGTTCCTCCACTGGACAGGGGGGGGGTGAGCTGGCAGAGTCGTTAGATTAACGCTCAAAGTGTCTCTTCCAGCTTTACATTCTGAGTTCAAATTCAGCCTATATTGACTATGCTTTTCATCCTTTCGGGGTCAATGAAGTATCAGTCAAAGATTAGGGTCGATGTAATCAACTAAACCACGCCCACAAAAATTTCAGGCCTTGTGCCTCGAGCACAGACGATTGTTATTATTATTATTATTATTATTATTATTATTATTGTTATTATTGTTATTATTATTATTATTATTATTTTATTATTATTATTATCATTACTACTATTATTATTACTATTACTATTATTAACTATTAAGCAGGCAAAGTTGTTTTGTTGTTTTCAGCTGAAATTCCAAACAAAGAAAATTCCATAAAATCGTTTCGTGATAATAGTGGTAGTGGTGGTAGTGGTGGTGGTGGTGGTGGTAAACCAGGAGTCAGATTAAATCAAGCACACAAGGCCATAGTCTGTTTGACGGGCTTCGATGGAGTTTCCATTTAACAAATTTCACTTAAGGCTTTGATCAATTAGAGAGTATGATAGGAAACATTTACTTAAAATATTTCACAAGATGGTCAAGGCTGGAATGTCTTTGGTCACAAGTTGTTTTGATCAGGCTTGACCTGTGACTAAACAACAACACAATCACCAGCCAGTACCCTACACAACAGACAAAATGAAACCCTAAAATAACCAAAACAGATGTCGCCTTCAAACACGAATCTACATTCCCGAATGACCCTAAGGCGAAAGGGGCCACTTGGCGGACGGCGGCAGGGAAAACTCGGGTAAAACTATTAAAAAAAGAGTAATTTCTTATGCGTTGGGGGTGGGTGGACTTAGCTAATACCTTACTTTATCGCCCCCAGGGGGGTAAAAGTTGATAAACGGACTGCAACAGGATTTGAACTCAGAATGTAAACACTCGTAACTAATTAGTAGACTCTATTTTGATCAATACTCCCGCTGCTCGGTTTATCCATAATAAATAAGTGTTTCTTGCCTCGGTGTATTGTGTGGTGCCTGAACTACGATCTTGGACAATGTTTCCATTAATCCCTCAAGTCCACTCGTCGTGTCAACACTTCCAAATTCTTCGGATTTAAATCCACCCTTCGTCGATTCCTCCTCGTCGTCGCCGTCCTCCTTCGTCTTGGCACTCAAAACGGAACTCGACACAGCATCGACTTTCTTCTCTTTGGATTCAGCAACAGGAATCGGAACCACTTCATGCTTCACTTCTGGATCTGATGCGGAGGCCATGTCAAAAAACGGGGGGAGGTCTTCGCTCGTAATCCAGGAATTGAGCTATCTTCGTTAATAATTATTAGTGTGTGTGAGTGTGTATGAATGTATGTATCTACGTATGTATGTGTGTATGTGTGTGTGTATGTATGTATGTATGTATGTATGTATGTATGTGTGTATGTGTGTGTGTATATATGTATGTATGTATGTATATGTATGTATGTATATGTATGTATGTATGTATGTGAATGTATGTATGTATGTGAATGTGTGTTTTTTTGTATATCCACTTTTTTCTAGTATTTATCTTATTTATATACAGGTTGTCTGGACAAGAAAAGCGCCACCATGATGTGCGTTGCTAAGCAACACGATGCCAAGATAATTGCAGTTGAACGTGTTCTATTTAAACAACCGATATTCTGTTATTCTGGTTGACGTACGCGCGCGCGCGATGCACCCTGGTGACGGAGACAGTGGGATTGTGATTCAAGGGAGGTAACTCCTGCATTAAATTTTTCAGGACCCGAACGACTTTTATATGACATGCTAGAAATAGCAGCGAAGTACACCTCGAAAGATATTCCAGCTTCTTAGAAAGAAGGAATTTCAAACACATTGGATGATGTACATCATGAAATACAAAAAGCTGGGAAGGTCACATTTTCCGGTTTTGCTCAATGAATACTCACCTAGGGCTAAACAAACAACAATAAGCGTACGAGAAGGCCGAATAAAATTATTGTTGATGTTGTTACTATTGTGTTTTAGCCCCCTACTCAGCAGATCTTTAATCAAAGACAATCCAGCTATGGCCATCCTATCTAATTTAAGACTTCATTATTTAATATAACCTTCGTTTATAGGTAGGTTTAGTTGATGCTTCTTGCAGGTCAAACGACCGTGTAGAAGCTCTCAAGATTTTGATGATGGCGACCACAGTGGAGACAGACAAGGTGGACTTAGTCAATATGAGAACTTGTACATCTCTGTACAGTAGCCTATGTGGCTAATGCGGTTCTGGTTGTAGTATATGTGTCTATTGTGTTAACTGATAATAGTAGTAGTAGTAGTAAAGTTGGGGGTTGATTGTTGTTCTTGTTTAAGCCCATGTTGACCCTGATCAAAACAGACTTGTGTTTAAAGTCAATCCAACCATGATCATCCCGTCCTTTATTTTCAAACATTATCCTCTGTGTTCTATTTTAAAATAACGTGTGTTATTCAAGGAAAATTTAGCTGCTATTTCTAGCAAGTTGTGATTATAGTTCAGTCTAAATCTGATGTTTGCGACCCAGTGGGTGTGTGGTGCACCTTCGTTGTAACAGGCCCCTCAAGTCCCAAACAGATTGGTAGGAATGGAACTTTCAAGACATTCTGCTTTTCCCTAGTTCCTGGAATTAAAAAATCCCTTCTTCCCTCAAGTCAGAATTAATGAAAGTTTTGGGCTCTCCTCCTTTATTTCTTGGAAATAATCAACAGGTACCCGAGCATGCTCTTTCTCTCTCTCTCTCTCTCTCTGTCCTCTCTCTCTCCCTCTCTCTCTGAATATCAGAATATTATATGAGAGAAAAAATTGCATGCTGTAAAAAATGAAAATCAGGTCCTAAAAGTTCCTCATAGAAGCACCTAAAACTTGAAGGATGTGTCGGTTTGACTCTAAGAAATAATGGTATGTGTGTGTGTGTATATATATATATATGTGTGTGTGTGTGTGTATGTGTGTGTGTGTGTGTGTGTGTGTGTGTGTGTGTGTTTGTGTGTGTATGTATATGTATATATATGTATGTGTGTGGAGGTGCAATGGCCCAGTGGTTAGGGCAGCGGACTCGCGGTCGTAGGATCGCGGTTTCGATTCTCAGACCGGGCCTTGTGAGTGTTTATTGAGTGAAAACACTTAAAAAAAACTTCACGAGGCTCCGGCAGGGGGTGGTGGTGATCCCTGTTGTACTCTTTCACTACAACTTTCGCTCACTCTTTCTTCTGTTGGCCTGCTCGCTTAGCCAGCGGGGGTGGCGTCATTTGAAGGCTAAAACAATGCAAAGCGCATTGTGACCAGCGATGTGTAGCAACATCTGATAGCCTGGTCGATCACGGTGATATATATATATATATATATATATATATATATATCTATATGTTGTGCTTGAGAAGACTCATAAAGCCAAGTGAAACCGTAATCATGGCCATTGCTAGTGTCACGTAAATGGCACTCATGTCGGTGGCATGTGAAAGAAGCCATTACACCCTTGGTGTTGTTGTTGGTGTTAGGAAAGGCATCCAGCTGTAGAAAACCCACGCCAAATCACATTGGAATGTGGTGCAACTCTCCATCTTACCAGTTCCATGCCAGCATGGAAAGCATACATTAAATGATGATGATGATGATGATATATTGCACTTAGAATAGATTTTGTGTGAGAAGGTTGAATGCTGTTATTTCTCATGAGATGATAAAAGTAAAAAAGAAAAAAACCTTCTTGAGTCATTCCAACTTACAAGGGCCATTTTCCTGGTTTCCATAACATATGTGTTACCCACCTGAATGGGATGCTGGTCCATCGCAGGATTACTCATTTTTTTGGCGGCTAAGTGGACTGGAGTGACATAAAATTAAATGTTTCACTCAAGAACACGTGTTGCCTGGTCCGGGAATCGAAATCACCATCTTATGATCATGAGTCCAATACCTTAACCACTTAACCACACTTCTTACATGGATTCCTATATCAACTCTTGTTTATATCACTGACAAGTGATAACCGTCCACCACGGCTGCTGGAACTGTCAGGTGACACGACTTCACCGTTCCTTGAGCTTCTCAGTAACAGAAATCCAGAAGAGACAACAGATGCTTCCTCCATCAAATGTTATATAAAATATCTCAGTGTCTATTCGGTCACTGGTGCCACAAACAACCTGCGAGCTTATCAAAAAGTTAATCAACAGCGACGGAAGCTTGGTTATTACCAAAACGTAATCCTTAAAGCGAATGTTGTGTCGGGACACGACGTCCCTTTTATTTATGTTTCCTTTTAAAATCAAGTCAGAAGTTATGTAGGACATTGGGGAAAATTGTAATTTTTTCGGATCAAAATGGTTTAATCTTTGTAGATTAAGAAGCAGCAAAAAGAAAAAAAAAAGTAAATAAAATGCCTCTCCACATTTACAATCACCAGCACAACAACAACAACAACAGCAAACCAGTTCTCTTGACGCTGCTCACATCTTCCAGGTTAACCCCCCCCCCACACACACACCTCATCTGTCAGATTCGTTTTGACATCTTAACATACCTTGGCAGTGAGAATTACCTGAGAAAATTACTGACAATTGATGTATAGGTGGTGGTGTTGGTGGTGGCGGTAGAGGTATGATAGTGGACTTGGTAGAGGGGTTAATATTGTTAATAATCATGCTGGTGGTGGTGATGGTGGTGGTGGTACTACTGCTGCTGCTGCTGTTAATGGTGGTAGTGGCAGTGGTGGTTACTGTATGGCCAGACACTCAGTCAGCCCAGATCAACATCACGGACACACAGACACACAGACACTCAGTGGGATGGAAGACACAAAAAGTAAGATTCTAATTGATTTCATTCTCTTTATTCATTTTTAACTGTGTATTCTGGTGTATATGTACATACACACACACACACATACATACATATAGATAGATAGATACATGCATGCATGCACGCACAAACACACACAAATGTATGTAAAGCTATATATATATATACATACACATTTGTCTATGTATGTATATACTTATATATATGTGTATATGTATGTATGTTTGTTGCTTAATGTTGGGAAAATGAGAAAGAATACATATAGAGCATGCATACATACATATATACGTGTGTGTGTGTATATATATATATATATGCATATATATATATATATGTATATATATATATATATATATATATATATATATATATATATATATTATATATATATATATATATATATGCAGACATATATATATACATGCATACATACATATATATATATATATATATATTATAAAATTAATTAATTAAATTAATAAATTAATCAATTAATTAATAATTTTACAATGTAGATTGATACGTTAAAATAACCTTTATAGGTAAAATTATACAAATATTCTATAATTATAAACATAATTATAATTAGGGGTCAGCTAATTACTTCACCACATACCGAATTTAGAAATAGGAGTTAAAGATTCCTTTTCTACTTACTACTGTAAGAATCTCCCAGACAGTACCTACGTAAAAAAGAGTGTTACTGTCTGGGAGATTCTTACAGTAGTACATGCATATATATATATATATATATATATATATATATATATATATATATATATACACACGCACACACATATATGTATATGTTTTTTTTTTTATATGGCACTCTGTCGCTTATGACAACGAGGGTTCCACCTGATCTAATCAATGGAACAGCTTGCTTGTAAAATTAGTGGCTGAGTATTTCACAGACAATGTATACCCTTAATGTAGTTCTCAGGGAGATTCAGTGTGACACAGAGTGTGACAAGGCTGGCCCTTTGAGATACAAGCACTACTCATTTTTAGTTGCTGAATAAATTGAAACAACATAAAATAATATATATGTATATATATATATACACAGCTTGACATACATTTGCCTATGTATGTATGTAAGTATGCATGTATGTGTGTATGTATATATATGTGTATATATATATATATATATATATATATATATATATATGTGTGTGTGTGTGTGTGTATATATATATATATAATATATATATATATATATATATAAATAAAAAATAAAATAAAATGAAATAAAATATATATATATATATATATAAATTCAGATGAATATGGTACTTAGGTTGAGGCACCAGAATTTATTATGGTATTATCCATACAAAATCAAAATAAGCTGATTAAAATCAAAATAAGCAACAAGGATATCCAGAGGTAATACAGTACGATCGTTTCATGCAACTCCATTTAATTGAACAATGCAATCATTTCATTACATCAATTTAAAATGGAGAGCAATCTTCAGCTGCACAAAAACATAGAATTTAATTAAATTAGAAGTTACTTCTATGCTGAAGTGGAGACAACATGTTCTTTGTCTATCTCCTTAACTTCTTGGAGATTTTAGGTATAATTATACTAATGTGTCCATCTGTTCTAATTTAATTAAATTCTGTGTCTTTGTGCAGCTGAAGATTGCTCTACATTTTAAATTGATGTAATAATTGCATTGTTCAATTAAATAGAGTTGCGTGAAACGATCGTACTGCATTACCTCTGGATATCCTTGTAGCTTATTTTAATTTATATATATTTATGTACATTTATATATACGTTTATACAGACATGTATGTGTATACTTACATAAATATATATATATTTATATACATTCATGTGTGTGTGTGTGTGTGTGTGTATACATATACATACACATATATATGCACATATGTTCATATGTTGTCAGTGGATTTGGTAGATGGAAAGTGAGAAGTAAATGTTTAATTAATGATGATGATGAGGAGGAGGAGGATATAGCTGTTCCTCTCATCATATGTCACCCTCTTTCATTACCATGTCTGAAAACAAAAAACTCCCTTTCCTAGTTTTCTTTGAGGTATTCAATCCCTTTGCAAGTTGCAAAGTGACCCACTGGTGTTGGTACCACAAAGAAAAGCACCTCCTGTACTGTTGTAAAATAGTTGGTGATATGAAGGGCGTCCCTTCACAGAACCATTCCAAAACAGACATTGGACTCCCAGACTCCACCACTTTGAACGGTTTGGTGCTGGTCCTCATTGCCACACTGAAGTTGTTGTTATATATATATAATGAAATTATTGTATACAGTGCTCAGGTGCACCACAACTTGTCAGAAAGTGCGTATAATGTACATGCAGTAATGTACAAATGTCTGGAAAGCGAACAATGCATGAGTCAGGTACATGCTTGTGTGTGTATGGAGGGGAGAAAATTGGGTGTAATGTTGGCAAATCTCAGAAAGCATGGAAGTTTTGAAGGATGCAGTGCTCTGACAACTAACAACTGATGCCAGCAGTTTGTTCCATGCTTCAGCAACTCTCAGCGTGAAAAAATGTTTCCTAAAGTCATGGGAGCTGTGCTGTTTTCTTACTTTGTAAATATGTTCACTGGTGTTAGACAGGTGGAGTTTGAAAAGTTTATTGTTGTTCATAACCTGGACCTTGCTGAATCAACTCAACCATCCTAATGGCATTTGCTCACCAGAATTGTTTCTTTTCTTTGTCCACAGAGGACACGTCCCCCAACAGAGGCCTCTATCTCTTTCCCCTCCCTGAACAGGAAGGACTCTGCCGCATTTAAGAAGCTAATCATGTCTGATTCAGGGTGGTTAGCAATGGGAGTTACAACTGCGTCACGACCTTTTGTCTCCTGGTCCAGATTTGAACCTGTCATGTTGATGTTGCCAGTTAATAGGAAAGAGGAAAGAGAGAAGGATCGGCAGACCAAAATGGCAGATGAACATCATCGCTTTCACTTGTGGCTGGCTTCCATTTATGGCCTGGTGAAATCTGTTCCCAGTGACCAGCTGTGGCTTGTATATACGAACACACACACACATGCTAACACACACACATGCTAACAAACACACACGCTAACACACACATACACACACACACTAACACATACACACAAGTGAATTAACTAGTATCTGTGTGTGTGGAGACAGGAAGTTGTAAAGAGGGAGTTGTTATTTTCTTAATGTCAATCAAGAATATAAAAGAGAATTGACTTAAGAAGACAAGGAGTGGAGGGTGGGAAGGGTCGGCTGCCTCCACCACCATTCTCTCTCTCTCTCTTTCTCCCTCCCTCCACCTTTGTCTGTTTGTACCTCACTCCCACCAACACTGCTTCATGGATTGAGGGGGGACACAAGAATCAATATTATGGCAACAAGAAAAAGAAAACTAAATTACAGAGAAGATGATGATGATGATGATGACAAGAATGATGATGATGATACTAATCAAGTTGACAATGATAATGATGGTTGCATTGTTAGTGGTGGTTTGGTGGTGGTGGTGGTGGTGAGGATGGTTAAAAAGACTAATTACAAGACAGTGGTGGAGCAAGGTTCAATTTATATCCACCCTGTGTGGTAGAAACAACAAATCAAAAACAAAAATAAAGTGTAATGATAATAATAATAATAATAATAATAATTATTATTATTATTATTATTATTATTATTATATTATCATCATTATTATTATTATTATATATTCTAATGCATTGTGGTTGTATTAACGAAAACGAAAATAATATTTTGATAATGGAAATGGCATTTTGGATTAGTTGGGCCAAAGTTTATCACATATTAAACAACAAACTCAGAAATTGACTTGACTTAGAAAACTAGCTCATGAATTTATATACACAAACATACACACACACACACACACATATATATATATTATGGAGATGTACTTGCATAGCAAGTGACCTGATCTGAGATCATGTGCTGGAACGAAAACAATTGCAGTGTGGAAGGTGTTTATAAGCCATTTAAGAAACACCTTCCACACTGCAATTGTTTGTATATACTGAGAACTGTATACAATAATTTCATTATATTATTATATATATGATTGACCGCTAAATCCACAAATTTTTTTTATTCTCTCTCTGTTTATTTTCTCATGTTCCTTTCTGTTGAAGAGCGTAGGCTCAAAATGTAAAAGACTTTCTCACCTTCCTGAGCTTCAAACTAATACACCTGTTTGTTGTTTATACACCTGTTTTATTCTTTTGTTTTTCTGTACATTTCAACTGTATATATATATATACATACAGAAGTATACATATTTATATTTATATATCTATGCATGTGTATGTGTGTGTGTGTGTATATATATAACATATATATATATTTCTTTTTTTAATTTCAGATAAAAATAAAGAAATTGACAAATAACTGACAAAATTCTTGGATTAACTCCCTGTTACAAGATCATCTCACTTTCTCCAGATTATCTCCTTGTTACTAGATTAAAAGAAGATGGAAGGGTCTCAGAAGATGATCCTCTTCTGGATGTTGATGTCAGTTATGGTGCTTCTTAGCCCTGGACATCGGATCAACACAGCATCAGATTTTTACCATTCTAGCGTCATCGAAGATGAAAAGTAAGTTGCCAACGTAACACACACAAGCCTGATGGGCAAACAGGGGCTACAAATGGGCAAACAGGGACAACAAATGGGATAACAAACGAGAAATAAATGTGAGGGCAAAGATAACATAAATTAAATGTAAAAATAGTATAACCCTGGGGACACGTTATGGGGATAAAACAGGGATCTAAATGGGGATTGGGATAACAAGATATTTGGGGGCAAAGTTTGTAGGGGTCAGTCTGTATTGATAATTTTTTATGTTAACCAAGATATTTTGGTGGGTTTCCATGATGGGTATAAAAGTTTCACGGTGAAGAAGTGGGGTGGGTCAGGTGGGTGGAATATGGACCACATGGATGTAGTGTGGATCACATGACTTAGTGTGGTGTGGTTCACATGGATGTACTGTGGGTCAATTAACTATTGAAAGTGACTGTGGATTGCCTTCAATAAGTAATCAACTTCGTTTTGTTTTGCCCCAGGATTGAAGGAAAGTACCACGGAATCACTGTTTTTGTGTCTGTTGACTGGAATTTTCTCACAAATCTCTATGCACTCTGCTCGACATCTACATGAGAGATGGTCACAGGATCAATTCTGCAGTATTATGATGTTCTTATAATACATGCGTGCACACACACACACGTGTGCTAAATCAGACAATGGAGCTTGACAAAGTCCCTTGGCTTACCAGTTCCTATCAGACCATCCAGCTCACACTAGCATAGATAAAGGACATTAAATAATGATGATGTATGTATGTGTGTATGTATGTATGTATGTATATATATATATATGTGTGTGTGTGTGTGTGCAAACAAATAGCCTCTAAATGAATATGGGTTGCCAGTCATATGTCGAGATGCTCCATCCTAAATAATCACAAAGCATTTTTATTACAACTGTCACTAAAGTAGTAGTTTAGTAGTAGTAGTAGTAGTAGTAGTAGTAGTAGTAGTAGTAGTGGTGGTGATGGTGGTGGTGGTGGTTGTGTTGTTGATAACTAATGTTGTGTTCATTGATGTTGTTGTTGCAGACATATCAGAAGTCATTTGCAAGAAATTACCAATATTGGCGAAAAGGAACTGAGCCCTGAAGAAATAGAATTCCATTTCTTCAAGTAAGATTAAATACAGTGAGTGTGTGTGTGTGTGTGTGTGTGTGTGTGTGTGTAGCATTTCTTTACTCTGTGTCTGCCACCAAGCCTTGAAAATCTGCCTCAGGAAACTCCTTCCAACCCATGCAAGCATGGATAAGTAAATATCAAAATTAGGTCGCTGATGCTGCTGCTGCTGCTGATGATGATGATGGTGATGATGGTGATATACACAGCAGTTATACAGACCAGTGTGTGGACTAAGGTCTGTTCTATAGCATACCCTCCCCCCTCCACCCACCACCAATCACTCCTCTCACTCTTTCTCTCTTCCAGGTTACATGACTTAAACAACGACACGCTGCTCGATGGTCTTGAAATCCTGGCTGCTTTGTTCCATTCGCAGCCAACGGAAGACATCGTGCCAGGGTTAAGTGAACAAGAAATGAAACTCAAGTCCCGAGATCAAATCAAGAAGATCCGTAAAGAGAGGCAGGAGAAAGTGATACATTATTACACAGGTAATACCACCACCACCACCACCACCACCACCACAACCATCACTACTACTGCTGCTGCCACTACTAATGCTACACTTTTGTCCCCCTCTTAATTGCTTCTCCACCCCCCTCCTATACATATAATCATATAAGAATCCAAAGTCAGAAAAAATATGCACTCGTACATTTGTCAATGAATTATGCAAATTAATCAAAGTTTGGGGTTTTATATGTGAAGGGCACGTAGCTTAGTGGTTAGGGTGCTGAACTCACAATCCTGAGATGGTGGGTTTGATTCTAGGACTGGGTGATGCATTGTGATCTTGAGCAAGACACTTCATTTCATGTCACTGTGTTGGTGATAGAATCCTTGACACGTGCGCAGAAGTGCTTTACAGTACGCCTCCCAGTTCTCTACATTCTGAGTTCAAATCCCACCTGCCTGGAGAAGGCAACAGGAAACCACTGCAATGGTTTCATCTCAAGACTAGCCATGGCAGTTGAAGCCCCAGTAATCTACCTGTAGGGGAGAGTACAGCTCCCCACCCCAGGTCGTATAGAGAGTGTTGAAGAAGGTTCTCATACACAGGACTTGCCCAAGACTGTAATAAAGATCCATTATTGCCGATCTTACCAATTGGTTCCAACAGATTGGTGAGATTAGGTGCAAAGGATCTATAATGCTGGATACTTTGGTCAATATATTACATATAAATATATTCTATTTTTATTCAGTCAGTCCCTTGCTGTTCTGGGTTTCTCCTGTGAGTGCAGGGGGTCCTCGGGAAAGTGGTAACTCCCTGGGCACCCAAAGACACAACTCAGGGAAGGCACAGACTGACTGAACCAGAATGAATTATTATTAAACTCTGCTTTTTTGTTGAATAATCTTTTTCTGTCAGTCAGCACTTAACATGTCTATCTTTTATTTTTTACTTGTTTCAGTCATTAGGCTGTGGCCATGCTGGGGCGACACCTTGAATAATTTCTTTAGTCAAATGAACTGACCTCAGTGGTTTTTCTTTTCTAAGCCTGGTGCTTACTCTATCAGTCTCTTTTACTGAACTGCTAGGTTATCGGTGTTGTAAACACACTAATACTAGTAGTCAAGCAGTGATGAGAGGAAAAACAGATGCATACTCACACCCACACACACACGGTGGGCTTCATTCAGTTTCCATATACCAAATCCACTCACAAGGCTTTGGTCAGCTCAAGGCTATAGAAGACACTTGTTCAAAACTCCATGCAGTGGGACTGAACCTGGAACCATGAGGTGGGGAAGCAAACTTCTTACCACACAGCCACTCCTCTCTCTTCTCCCCCTCCTTGATTCCTTTTTCTCTCTCTTCTCTGCTCATGTGACCGTTGGCCAACTGCTAGCCCTTTTGCGTCTGACCACGGTCACTGCCACATCAACCTTCTTCCCTCTGCTGTAAGGCTTAATTCCCAACACACCAGCTGAATTCAATTTGTCACCAGTCGAAAGACGCCTGTTGTTATGTCCTGTTATTACTATTATTATTGTATTTTTGTATTTATATTCATGTAACATCGTCTGTTTTTCCATCCTTGTTTTCTTATACATTCGATGCTTTTTTTCCAAGGAATCTAATGCTCTTAGCTTAGTTTTTCCTTGGGGTTGGCCAGATTGGAGCAATCTCAAGATTAATCAGCCGAAATTGCGAGGATGATCCTGTTCTTGACTGAAGATTAAAGGCTTCGAATGACCCGTCCGTATTTTTTGTATCGTCTATCTGGATGTTTTGTTGTCCCTTTTTGTATCACCTAGTTGTCCGGATGTTTTGCGTTCTTGTCCCATTTTGTGTTTTATTTTATATATACACACACACACACACACACACAGACAAACACATATAAACTGATGATGATACTGACATAAATATCTGTATACACACGTTCATATGCTTAATTGCGTGGAAACTAAAATTTCTGTAATAGTTATTCAGAATTCCTCATCATTGATCTTAGCCAATCATTGGAAATGTGTGTGTGTGTGTGTGTGTAACACTATTGATTGATTTCTCTCTTCCGACAGACATAATTGACGAAGTCTTTGAGAAAGATGACCTCAATGATGATGGTTACCTGGACTACATGGAATTTACCAGAACTCACAGACGAAACCAGAAGAGATTCAGTACCCCACAGGACAAAGAGATTCATGTCACCAAAACAAAACCATAATAAAAGATGAAAAGGAAACGGTTTTTTGGAAAGAGAGAATAAGAAACCATTTATTTGTCATCAACGACTATTTTTTTGTGGTTTCTTCTGTAATTCTTTTTTCTTTTATTTGTCAACAAAACCGAAACTCTTTATTCTGCAGAAGATTTTTAATAGAACTTCTTTAATATTTCTGATGAAATATTTTTAATGATTTTTAATTACAAAGTATAAATGATGAGTAAACATTAAAAAAAAATCGTTTTGAAGAGAAAAAGAAGCAGGGTTATTGGTGGGATTTGAACCACGTAGCTATTATTTTACTGGGCAATCATTGAGTAAGTTGGTGTAAGTGAAGGGGATCAGAGCGACAAGTTTCAACTGGGAAGCTTCCTCAGTATTCAATTATCTCCCTTTAACTGGTGAAAGAGAGAGAAAAAGAGAAAATGAGAGACTTCCCCCACCTCCATCTTCGTTGCTGTAAACACTGATTTACAGGCTTTTTTGTAATTTGGCTTATGCTATTTTTGTGTAAATCGAGGCCATCTTTTCTTTCAAATACATTAAAACCACAATAATGTTTTAGTTCCATGTTTTTTCCCATTTTGTTAGTCCTTTAGATCTAGTCTGGAACAAAAGCATTGCTAAATCCATTCATCCAGTTTCAATACCTCAGCCTCATCATCAGGATGAAGTAATTGTTACAACAAGCTGATCACACGCTTTACAGCAAAGGATCATGGGAATGCTGTTAAAACTGATAAAACCATTTCTACCAGTTTTAAAAATGGTTCAGCTGAATTAACATCTGTTGTCTCTGTATATTTTTATTTCGATATTAATTAACTTTCACTAATTAGTCTTCTCACTTTTTTTTCTCAAATTCTGTATAAAACATTTTAGTGCTGTCAACTGTTTTTATTTTTTTTTCTCATTTTATTTTGTGTAATTGTGAATGGCTCCGTTTTTGTAAAAGCACAGCCAATCCCCAAGGAAATCTGGTATTTGTGTGTTCAATGTTCATGTTTACACTAAAGTGCATGGCTACATGGTAAAATGTTAGCTTCCCAACAACATGGTTCTGGGTTCAGTCCCACTGCATGGCACTTTGGACAATTGTCTCCTACTATAACCTTGGGTTGACCAAAGCTTCATCATCATCATCATTGTTTAACGTCTGTTTTCCATGTTGGCATGGGTTGGATGGTTTGACTGACGACTGGTGAGCTGGGAGGCTGCACCAGGCTCCAATCTGATTTGGCAAGGTTTCTACAGCTGGATGCCCTTCCTAGTGCTAACCACTCTGAGAGTGTAGTGGGTGCTTTTAACGTGCCACTGGCAATGACAACACTTGAATGGTGCTTTTTATGTGCCACCAGCACAGGTGCCAGTCAGGTGGTACTGGCGTCAGCCACAATGATTTCACTTGTGAAAAGATTTGGTAGACAGAAATTGAAAGAAGCCCATCGTATCTCTCTCTCTCTCTATATATATATATATGTATATAGGGGTGGTCTTAGTGTCTGTGTTTGTCCCCTACAGTGCCTGACAATCTGTGTCAGTGAGTTTATAGCCATGTTAACTTAGCAGTTTGGCAAAAGAGCTCAATAAAATAAGTACCAAACTTGAAAAGGAAAAAACAAGGGGTTCATTCATTCAACTAAAAGTTCTTCACGACGGTGCCCCAGCATGGCCGCAGTCTAATGACTGAAACAAATGAAAGGATAATGACATTGGTTGACTGAAAGTATGTGGTTTGTTGTGTTGATGAAGAGGAGGAGGAGGAGGAGGTTGGTCATCTTGGGGTTTTATTGAGATGGATTCTCACTTTGGTGGTCATTCAGTCCATCGGATGTCAACTTACAAATCTTTGTGTTTAGTGGATGATGATGACAATGATGATGATGACAGTGATGATGATGACGATGGTAAGAGACGAAGGTTGAATTTGTGCTGCAAATGAATCAAAAGACAACAATGAAGTAATTTTTTTATTAAAAAAAGGAAGTTTTTTATTTGTGTCCAACAAATTGATAGAAAATATAAATATTCAATGTATTCATCTACAACCAATGAGGCGAAGTCTATATATATCAAACAGCTGAATATATATATACACACACACACACACGTACTCAAACACACACATATGTCCATACATGCAGAGAGAGAGAGAGAGAGAGAGAGAGGAGAGAGAGAGAGAGAGAGAGAGAGAGAGAGAGAGAAAGTGGGGGAGAGAGAGAGTATATGAATTTGTGTGTATATGTATATATATAAGATATCTGTACAGATAAAAGGCTTGTCTCAAGACACACATCAGAGCACAACCTGATGTATATATATATATGAAAGAGAAGACATCATCGAAGATGATGATGGTAATGTTGTTGTTGTTGCTGATGAGTCAAGTTCTATAAATATATACCAACATATACACACACAGGATGTAGTAGATTCAGAAATAACCATGTATATATTTGTGTATGTATATATGCATGTGTGTGTGTGTTATATTTATTTAAATGAACAATGAATGGTTCTTTATTGTAGACCAAATGCACATATATGCATCTCTACACACACACACTCATAGGGCATGTGTGTATATTTATAATGCAGGACAGAAAATATAGAAGAATAAAGAACTGCATTTGATTGTGCAATGACTAGTAAAGCCGACCCCACCCCCACACCACCTACAACTGCTTCATCTACATCAAACATAGAGGCATACATGCACATCTATATCTATATCTATCTATCTATCTATCCATATATCTATATATATATCCATATCTATATATCTATATCTATATATATCTATATATATATATATAGAGATGACCAGTTTCTCTTCCACCGTCTGTCCAGAAACCTGCAAGCCGTGTGGAGGAGCGAAGTGACCCTTGAACAGTTATAATAAACAAGCAGACAAATGGCACCAAGGCTGAAAGGAGGCATTGCTCCAGAATGTGTGATCAGCTCTTCTGAACGCCTTTCAGGAATCAAAATTATACAATCCCTAATAGGGGACTTCACTTCTTCAAATTAATCATCATCATCATTTAGCGTCCGCTTTCCATGCTAGCATGGGTTGGACGGTTCAACTGGGGTCTGTGAAGCCGGAAGGCTGCACCAGGCCCAGTCTGATCTGGCAGTGTTTCTACGGCTGGATGCCCTTCCAACCACTCCGTGAGTGTAGTGGGTGCTTTTTACGTGCCACAGACACAGGAGCCAGCGCAGGCTGGCAAACAGCTACAAACGGATGGTGCTTTTACGTGCCATCGGCAGCATGTATGTAGGTACCATGATAAGATGGCTGTACAATAATGATGATGATATATATGAGTAGCTTTAATAGAATACCATAATACTCAGATCCCATATGCACACACACACCCTCAGATCACACAAATTCACATACTTAGCTCCCAGGGCACACAAACACACACTCACATATACACACAACTACACGCCCTCAACCCGCCCACCCACCATCAGCATTTTACTCTCCTTCGTCCATGGAACTGTCTTCGTCCAGTGGTTCCAGGGGTATCTCTGTAAGAAGAATTCCTTTCTCGTACATGGCTTGGACAAGTTCAATCTGCAGGGGGAACACAAGGAATAAATTATTAAAGGGAATAAAAACACAACAGAAAGGAAAGAAACCACCAATCCACCTGAGACCACCCCGTCAGATACCAATCATAAAAACTGTGTGTTTTTAAAGTGATCTAAACGAAACCCTTCCATCAGGATTTCAGGCTAATTTATGTTGCAAACACAGATTAATTAATGATAGTTAAATTCCTCATTAATTTCAAAATTGATTAAATCAAAGCAGTGCATTTCAAAAGACATATGCCAACAAAATGGTCAAGCTGAAGCATTTGAGACCCACGTACAGCACTGGTATCTATTTTTACCATTGCCAACTTTGCTAAGATTTGATCTCAGAATGTAAAGAGAGACAACCCAGACATTTAATTCGTTGTTCTGCCATTACGGCAAAAAGAAATAATGAAGTATTTATTTCTTATTAAGGAGTGGTGGTCATGGATTGGTCCACTCAGTCGAGTGTCAGACATTGTTGTACTTGGTTACATTCATTTAAAATCTGAGTTCAAATCCTGCCAAGGTGTCACGTGTTTGTCCTCAGATTGATTAAAAAAAGGTAGCAGTGTACTTGGGTGAGTGGCGAGGGGACATTCTACACAGTGCTCCAGTATGGCCTGGTTGATTCAATGGCTGAAGGCAGTAAAAGAATGGTGGGAGCAAAGATGGGGAGGGTGGGGCCTAAGTTGGCTGGATCTTCTCAAAATATCTAAATAGGCAAAGGCTTGACTGCGTGGTTAAGAAACGGGTTTTCCTAACCACATGAACTTGGGTTCAATCCCACTGCACAGCACCTTGGGTAAATGTCTTCTACTATGGCCCTGGACCAACCAAAGCATTCTGAGTAGATTTGGTAGACAGAAACTGAAAGAAGCCTGTTGTGTGTGTGTGTGTATACACTGTCTTGGCATCTTGTGGTGAGTTCATCCAAGCCATGTTGTTTCCTGTTTTGCTTGCAAAGCAGACGAGGGTTGGTGACAGAGAAGGCATCCAGCCACAGAACATGTGCCTCAACAAACCTTGTTTGACCAACGCAAGCCTGGAAAAGAGGATGTGAAATGATGACCGTTCTCCATCTACATGACCATTTCATCATCATCGTTGATGGAGGTTCTGCACGTGGTCACAGTTAGAAAGAGCAGCTAACTCTCCCTCAAATTACTTTATTAAGCAAGAAAAGGGACACATGAGATCATTTAGTCGTAAACACCCTTAAGATGGGATGGTCACAGCTGGAATGTTTTTGATCACAAGCCTGCTCAATCAGGATGGATCCAGGGACCAAGCAAACATTAGATTTCAGTCATTGAGAGAGGAACACAAATTTCAGTTGGGGGAGGGGGGAGGATTAGAAGCACCTCCAATAGATTACTGGTATTTCATTTCATCCGCTCCAGGCATGATGATGATGATGACGATTATGATAAATGATGTTTACCTGTTCTGTGAGTTGTGTAAGGGGTAGATTCTCAACTGTGGTGAAATCAGGGTAGGTTTGTAACAGGAATTCAACAGCCAAGGCATACTGTTGAGAAAAAAAGAGAGTAAGAGTTTATATATATATACATACAGATTATATACATATACATACATACATATATATATATATATATTGCACATTACTTAATCATCGGTATATTATTTTTATCTTATATTTAATATTTCTATTATATGTAATTTTCTAGATGGTGTAATTTAATTTTTCATTTTGAATTGACAAAAGGTGTTTTTCTCTAATTTATATATATACATATATATTGATAGAAATGGTAAGACAACAAAAGAATGGAGGAGTTATTATGTGTAAATAGAGGAGTTTATCTGGAAATGTAATATGTGACAATTATTCGAATTGTCACATATTACATTTACAGATATATATATATATATATATATATATATATACACACACACCTCAACACATTGTTAAACACACATGTAATAAAACAATTAGGACAAGTCATGTCAAGAGTGAGATAAATAGAAAGTGACAATTAAGACAAATTTTAATGTCAGAAGATAAAACACAAAAATAAACCGTGTCAGACTGGGTTTAAACTATTAGAAAAAAATTAGGACAAATGATGATATTAGGTGAGATAAACATGGAGTATTAGGACAAACAATGATGTCTCATAGGCAAGATAAACACTAAAGAACCATAAAAGGGGGTGGGGGTGAAAACATATAAGAAGAAAACAAGTTTCAAGTGTATTTTAAAAGACAAAAGAGAATTAGGACAATGAGGGGGGGGAGGGGGAGAGGGAGAAAATAAGGGGACAAGCATGAAATATGTGAAGACAGTCAGGTGACTTACCCGATGAGGAATCTCCAAGTAATTTGATTCCACGTCTTGGTAGAGACGGTTGTTTTCTAAATTGTAGTAAATACGAACTTCATCCCCTTCAATCACCAACCTGAAATATAGTTAGATACACACACTTATATACACACACACATATATAGACACACTTATATATACACATACATATATATATACACACACTTATATACACACACACATATATACTCACACTTATATACACACATACATATATACATCATCATCATCATCATTTAACGTCTGCTTTCCATGCTAGCATGGGTTGGACGATTTTGACTGAGGGCTGGCAAACCAGATGGTTGCACCAGGCTCCAATCTTGATCTGGCAGAGTTTCTACAGCTGGATGCCCTTCCTAATGCCAACCACTCCGAGAGTATAGTGGGTGCATCCCCCCTCCTCCCCACAAACTGAGCCCCTTTTTGCATCTTATTCTCAGCTTCTTGCATCTCCAGATGCTCTGCTTCCTCATCACAACCATCTCTATCTGTTCCCCAGCTATTCCCACCTACCCTTATATAATGTTGGGTAGCCATGTATCTCCTGTAGCAAAACACCCAGGCTTGTCCCTCAACCATACTTCAGCCCTGTGGCTCCCAACCAGGGTCCACACCAGATTTTGTTGCTAATATTTACCTTCAAGAAACCTCTTCACAAAATATTTCAAGTTTTTCTTTATAGACTTTTTAGTATTTCCCTAAAGAAATATAACAGGAGTTATTAGACATCGAATGGCAGCTATTAGGGTCCACTCCGAGTAAAATAGGAAGCAAAAGAGGTTCATAGGGAGAAAAAGGGCTGAGAATCACAAGCTGAGCCTTTCAATAAAGCCACTTCCTCTTCCCATAGACAGGCTCCACTCAATCCAGAAAGGGCTCTTTCCCCCTCTTGTTCTGTAACTGACATTGGAGCACAACATAGTCCTGTGACTTGCTGGACCCTGTCAGAAGATGAAGGAAAGGAAAAAAGAAAGGAAGGATGGACGGTTAGATAGGTGTGTGAATGTGTGTGTGTGTGTGTGGGAAGAGATATAATTGATTGGATTTTCAGATGGATAGAGAACGTGTTATAGATTTTGGTCTTTCAAAAGAAAAGGTAGAGTCTAAAGAACTGAAATGCCCCATCCCCACCCCACTCCATTTGAAGAAGATTTTTGTCTGTAGAGGAAAAAGTCCTCTCCTTCCCACAACTCTGCCTAAGAGAACCAAATAAACCATTATTTCTAAGACAAGGCATCTTCTTACCTAATGATACCAGCACGGAGCAGTTTGATTCTGGTATCTGGTCCCAGTTCCACCCGAGAGACCACAGACTGGCTTTTGCCATTCCAGCGCTCCCCTTGTTCATGAATGGTGTACTGCTTCTCACCTGCGAGTAGAATAATAATAATGATGGTGATGATAACAATAGAAGAAAAAAAGAGGAGGAGAGGAAGTAGAGAAGGTAAAATAAAAGACAGAGAAAGATTGAAAAGAAGAGGGAGGGTGAATGTGTGTGTGTGTAAAATATTTCCCAGACATGCTGCAGTTACTTACCATCAGAGATGTAAGGAGGAAGAGATTCATGCATGAATTTCTTGCCCATTTGGTCACATGTGGCATCGACAGGAGCATGAGAGATCAGGCGCCGCATCAGCTTATCAATATGTTGCATAAAATCCTGCCGTTCTTTCGTATGCTGCAAAAATAGATTCAATCTTATGGCAGTCAATACTATTTCAACACGGACATACACACACACACACACACACACACATATATATATATATATCAATAAATATAAGGGTAGCAAAAAATTGTAGAAAAAATTCTCCGCTACCAGCGTTCCAGCGAGAAAGAAAAGATAGTCAAAGACTATATAACATACATTCAAAAATATATATTTTTGAATATATATATATATATATATAAAATATATATTAAATACACCGTAACACCATATTTTAATGTATATAAGGTACCCTCGTGTATAAGAAACACCCTATTTTGGAAGGGGGCTTAAAATTTGGAAAAAAAAAAAAGGTTTTGTAAGGGATTTTAATACTATCCATGTATAAGATACTCCCATATTTTTTTAACCTAATTTTTGACAAAAAGGGTTCCTTATACACATTGAAATACAGTTTATATTCTTTTATTCTTTAATTTCTTTCAGTTATTTGACTGCGGCCAAGCTGGGGCACCACCTTTAGTTGAACAGATCAACCCCAGGACTTATTCTTTGTAAGCCTAGTATTTATTCTATCAGCCACTTTTGCTGAACCGCTAAGTTATGGGGACGTAAACACACCAACATCAGTTGTCAAGCAATGGTGTGGGGGGGGACAAACACACACACATATATATATATATACACGACGAGCTTCTTTCAGTTTCCGTCTACCAAATCCACTCACAAGGCTTTGGTTGGCCTGAGGCTTTAGAAGAAGACACATGCCCAAGGTACCACGCAGTGGGACTGAACCCGGAACCATGTGGTTGGTAAGCAAGTTACTTACCACACAGCCACTCCTGCACCTATGTATATATACAAAAAATATATATATATCTTTAGCTCTAATAATCTTTGTCAAATCTGTCATTCGTAACATAACTTTGATTATGTTTGGTTTGCATTTCAGCCCCTTTTTCCCCACTCTCTCCTTCTTCAACGTTTTTTTTCCATGCTGGCATGGGTTGGATGGTTTGACAGGAGCTGGCAAGCCAGAGAGTTGCACCAGGATCCAATTGTTTGTTTTGGCATAGCTTCTACCTTCGGATGCCCTTCCTAATGCCAACCACTTTACAGAGTGGCACTGTGTGCTTTTTAGGTGGCACCAGCAATAAAGAGGTCTGAGTTAACATTTCTTCTGAAGTAAGTTTATCACAAAATGGAAAGAAAATGAAGAATCTCCATTTTTTTCTCTGAAATTTTAACGAGTCTCTTCACCAGAAATGCTGTCGGTCTCTCTTTGCCCGTCCGTCCAACCGTTGGTCACTGGTTTTATCTCGATTTCTTGTGTGTATGTGTGCGTGCGTGTGTTCCTGAACCCACTGCTTGGCAACCAGTGTTGGTTTGTTTATGTCCCTGTAAACAGTTCAGCAAAAGAACCCAATAGAATAAATACCAGACTTTAAAAAAGAAAAAAAAAACATAAATATTGGGTTCAGTTTGGTTGAGTGAAACCCTTGAAAACAGTGCCCCAGCATGGCCACAGTCCAATAACTGAAATAAGTAAAAAAAAAAATGAAAGGATTATACTTACACTTTCAGAGTTAGCAACTCCCATAAAGTTGAGGTAGTTCAGTGGGAGACTCTTCCGGAACTCAACATCATCATCCATCGCTAACTTGATGGCAGTTGGTAACATCTGGAAATAGAGGGTAGTGGTTGTGGTGGTGATGGTGGTGGTAGTAGTAATAGTAGTAGTAGTGACACAACCCAGTGGTATCCCGTCTGAAAACAATTTGTCAGCTATCAGCACCAGAAGTACATTGCTTCCACTATCACCCCCCCACTATTCCTTGGTCACCTTCTCCTCCCTCCACCCATCCCTCCCCTGTAAAGTTGTCTCCAAAGATTGGTAGAATCGAAAGAAATTACCAAAGTCTGTGGGAAACCAAAAGGTTTGTTGGTGAAAGAGCCTGACAAAGGTTATTAAATAAACTTGGATCTGCAATGTTAGGTTGTTATTTTGGCCAGCCAGGAACTGACCACCCCGCCTGAGAACTTGCCTCTTCAATGGCAGAGTTTTACACTCCACACATCACCATAACCTTCTTGGGATTTGTCTCTGCTAAGATTTGAACCTTGAACAACATGACACCGAATGATATACACTGGTCCACGACACCACTCCCTGTGCTGACACTCACCACTTGTGGTTTTGGGGTTGTAGTTTGTTGGGTGCTTAATACAGAGAAATCATCATCTTCATCATCATCATTTAACGTCCGTTTTCCATGCTGGCATGGGTTGGACGGCTAGACAAGCCAGAGAGCTGCACCAGACTTCAACTGCTTGTTTTGGTTTGATTTCTACAACTAGATGCCTTTCCTTAATGCCAACCACTTTATAAAGTGCACTGGCTGCTTATGTGTGACAATCACCAGTGTTTTTAATGTGGCACCAGACAGACAGGAAAATTCTTTCATGGTACCAGTAGAAGGGAAGCAGCAGCAGTTGCACTCAATACTCTCATTGAGTGGTTCCAACCCAATATGGGAGTTCTTCAAGGTTGCCTCCTTTCACTGACACTCATCAACGTCTTTCTGAGATGGGAACATGAATGAAGGCCTTGACAACTGCATGCACACCTGTGTCAGCAATGGAGGGAGAAAGACATCACAGATTTAAGATTTGCTGACAAAATTAATGAACTGATAGGAGGACAAGCTGGTTCAACTAGTTGGCCATCTGGGTAGAACAACTACCAAATTTGGGATGGAAACTGGTGCAGTAAAAAATGGCCAAATTCCTGAGAAATGCCATCACAACAGACATCTCTGTGGAAGAACAGAAACTGAAGAGGCTGCAGTAGTTATAAGAAAAATGAAGATTCTTCTGGAAGGAAAAGTCGTTAAGTAAATAGAAGAATATTTCAAACCTTCTCCAAGAAATCTCCCCAGGTGTTCTTTTGGCAACAGGAAACGGTAATATGGAGAGAATGCGTGTCTTCAACTGTGGTGGCCTGGTACAACGAGAAGAGAAATAAGGTTAATTACAAAGAGTAAAGAGTAGTAGAATGGGGTGAGGTGTGGGGAACAGCGAAGTAATGGCAATGAGTGTAAAATGGTAACACACACAATTAACATAATTCTACTTTCCCAAGCTTGCAGGAGTCAAACAGAGTTTACTGAAGTAGATCTTCTACAGCTGGATGCCTTTTCTGATGCTGACCCATACCTGGTTTCAGGTAAAGTAATATCTCCCCAATTCTGCAGAATATTGGAAATGAATGACATCCATTTACAACACTCATTTGGTGGCAAGACAAGGAGACGCAAACATATATACATACATACACACATGTATATATATATATGTGTATGTATATATATATATATATTTAAAAAAGGAGATGTGGAACACGAGTTGTGATATATAAAAAAAGGAAATGAAGAAAATGCTGACAAAATAATTTAAGTAAGGGAGAGTGTATTTAATTAGGTGAAAGTTCTTTTTACCGGTTGCGCATTTGTTATGCTTATCAAAAGATATTTTTTTAGGAGAGATCAGAAAGGAACTCTATCTCTCCTAAAAAAATATCTTTTGATAAGCATAACAAATGCGCAACCGGTAAAAAGAACTTTCACCTAATTAAATACCCTCTCCCTTACTTAAATTATTTTGTCAGCATTTTCTTCATTTCCTTTTTATATATATATATATATAGTTAATCCAAACATGAAAACACCCTGTGGTTGAGAAGCAAACCTCTTCACCACACACCCACAAAACTGCTTGCTTGCACTCAATTAGTGCACATGCACTTAGGGTATAATTTTAGAATGTCACAAGTGCATCAGCACTTATAATTACACAATGAACATCACGAGTACAGCTGCACTTGTTACAGTCAGTGTCCCATTGATACTGATTGTGTCGAGCCCAGAAGGATGACAAGGACAGCCTTGACAGGATTTGAACTCAAAACAAAAATATATAGAGCAAGGCAGGGTTGTGTGGTTAAGGCGTTCCCTATGCAAGGGTAAGGTTCTAGTTTCAATCCTAGTAAAGGACACTTTCGGTAAATGTCTTCAAGTAGCAGAGCTTCAGTTAAACCAATGCCTTTTAAGGATGGAGACAAGAGACCCAGAAACTGTGCAGAAGCCTATTGTGTAGGGGTTAGGAGTGCATCATCATCATCATCATTTAGTGTTTCCTCTTCTATGCTTGCAGGAGTCAGGCGGAAGTTATCAACATAGATTCTCTGCAGCCAGATGCTCTTCCTGTCACTAATCCTCACCTGTTTCCATGAAAGACTGGAGATGAAAGAAACTATTTTTAATCATGTGATGTCAAGGCAGGGAAACAGTAACACACACATTGAAGACACAAACTATACATATGTGTGTGTGTGTGTGTGTGTGTGTGTGTGTGTGTGTGCAAAGATCTCATGGAATATAACTAAACAAAATGTTTAGGTCTTTTAATTCCACCATCCCTACCAGGCACTGCCACCAGCCACCATTCTATCCTAAGAGAAAATTAATTAAGGTGAAGTATTGTAACCTAGACTCACCTGATGTATCATACCACGGGGGAAATAGAGAAGATCCCCAGCATGGAGTTGGACATTGATTAAGGGTTTGTCAAGGTCAGCAACATTTAGGTTACCTGAAGAGAAATAAAGAATACACAATGTTAGGGTGACAAGGTTAACTAAGGTTGTAATGGTGGGAGTGGGGTCACGCTTGGTTGTGGCAGGGTTAAGGAGAGGAAAAAAAAAAACTTACCACTGGATGTTCTTGCCAACATTTCTGAGTCATTTCTGTAAAAATAAATTATCTATTTTGTGACAGAAGAAATTAAAAATAGAGATGTGGAGCTGGGGTGACATATTGATTGAGAAAAAACAAAATCATAATAATTCTACCCCTCAGTAACAAAAATAATGCTAAAAAAGGGAGCTCTGGTGGTGAAAAGGGAGACATGAAGGTGGATGAAGTGTTTCATCTTATAATTCTGATGCAAATATTAAAATCTTATCTTTAAAAAAAACTTAACCATGTCAGGCAGGTCCCAACCTGTGGTTGATAGAATAGACCCCACAGAATTACTGTGTGTTTATGGAGTCTATCAGTGAAAAGAGAAGAAAATACAGCCACTGACCTGTATGGATATAAGGTCCAGTTTTTCTTTCCTTCAAGTTGTATAACAAAGGCCTCGATATCATCATAGTGAGGGGCAAATCCTTGGGAGTTTGCAGGGGTCAAATAACTGAGAAAGGAAAGGATTTGATAATTAAAATATCATGAGATATAGGAGAGATAAAAGGTGAGAAACATAACAAAACAGTTTATGAAAATATATTGACACCAGCAACACAACAACAAACACAATTCACAAAACAACTGTGTGGTCAATCAACTTGCTAGAAATAGCAGCCAAAAATCATACCCCACCACCCCCTCCATCATTATCTTAGTGTTAATTTTTCCCTTCTTGTGGAGGTCATATGGAATTCATTGAAGGCAGACGTTTTATGGCTGGATGCCCTTTCTGTTGCTAACCCTCACCAGTTTCCAAATAAGATAATATTTTCCTCTGGCCAAATATATTTCTCATGGAAAACCAGAGACAATGACCATCACTGCTTTGATTCTGTTTACTAAATCCACTCACAACGGCCCAACTCATGTGAGCATGGAAAACGGACGTTAAACGATGATGATGATGATGATGAAGGCTTTAGTCAACTTGGTGCCAAAATAAAAAAGATATTTGTCTGAGATTCTACAAAGGGAGATTAATTAATCAGCTTAAAAAACAAGGGACACATTTTGTTGCCTTTTTCTTTTTCTTACAAGGTACCTGCTTCATTAGTGCCAGTGGCACAAGAAAAGCAGCCAGTGCACCCTAAAATGGTTAGAATTAAGAAGGGCATCCAGCCATAGACACCATGTCAAAGCTGATAGTCGGGGCTTGTAACAGTTTGAAAGGCTCTGGCAGCCCCAGACATTGCAACAGATCCTGACAAACTGTTCAACACATGCCAGCATAGAAAAAGGGATGTTAAATGATGATGATGATGATGATGGCATTAGGCAATGCAGCAACCCTAAATACATTCATCATCATCATCATCATCTGTTTTGCATCTTATTTTCTAACATTTTTTACCATTTGTTCTGTTCTTTTATCTCTGCATTTGTGAGATCTACTTTCACCACTTCTTTCCCTGTTCTATAAAGTCTTCCTCTCCCAGTTCCCTTCAACTCGCATCTCTTGGCACTTCCTTACCCAAATGACCAACTTCTATACACATTATAGAATATTAGCCCTAAAGCAATCTTCTCTCCCTTGTCTGCTGCATCTAATTCTCAGCTCATCCATACCAAAACATTTACCAATATGACACACTAACAACAAGAGAAAGAGGAAAGGCACGTGGCACAATGGTTAGAGTACTGCATTCACAATCGCTAGCTAATGAGTTCGATTCCCAGAGTGGACGATGCTTTGTGTTCTTGAACAAAACACCTCATGTTGCTCCAGTCCCCAGTGACAGACTAGCCTTCTGATTAAGGGTAACGTGGACCTGCTCATCTAGCCAGCAGGGTGGCATCATTTGAAAGCTAAAACAATGCAAAACACACTGTGACTAGCGATGTATAACAACATCTGACAGTCTGGTTGATACCCTGGCACCATGAATAATAGAAAAGAGGGCCATGACCATAAATATTGTTGATTATTAGGTTTGGTCTTAAACAACAAACACCCCCACACACACACACAGAAATGACACATCTACAATAACATTAATGGAAGAATTGCATTAAGAAAAAAAAAAAAGACTTACACGTTAGCACCAACAAAACAACCAAAATATTCTTGTAATATTGACAGTTTCTTCCAGACATTTTCAGAATATGTCTGAGGATTTAAGAGACGAACAGAACAACCATTCTGAAAGAAAGAAAGAAAACAACACTTTATAGATTTCACCAAAGCATAAAGACCAAGCCTTACTTATACTGCACTCACACACACACACATTTCTTTTCTGATGCTAACAAGGGTCGGCTGGTTTAACAAACTGATGAGCCCCAAAGGGCTGCACCAGAGTCCCAACATCTTCTTTGACTTTGTTTCTACAGCTAGATGCCCTTTCTAACACCAACCACTTAGCAGAGTGGACAGGGTGCATTTTTTTCATGGCATAAGTGCTGGTGAAGTTAACAATCCCCTGCAAGACAAAACCCCTCAACCGAGTGGGATGTAGTATTGAAGAGTATGAAAGTATAAAAGAGGGAGAGGAACAAGTGCCTTGCTGAAGAGTTCAACACATGGCTTCACCACATTCATTTGTTTAATGCCTCTGCTTTCCCAAGCCAACACGAGTTTGCATGGACATTTCTATCAACTAGAGCAGAGTTTTCTGGCCAAATGGCTAAATCTGACCAGTCTTTTTTTCTCCATTCCACAGCTCTTTGAAAGCACAAAGAAACCAGTCAGAATGTCAAGCTATGCATCGTTACAGCGCTGTAGTGATGAGTGGGCTGTATTCTGACACCCATGCATATTCACACACACAGAAATAATTACAGACATATGAAATTGTAGGTCAAAGGTCATGAAAGTTAGAGAGAGGGTCATAGTTCAACTAATTAGGAAGAGAGTTAACTTAAATGAGATGCAATTTTGTGCCTGGGAGAAGCACAAAGTGTGGCGTTGCTTACAATTTTTCTATAAGAACATTCTAGAGAAGGGGAAAATGCCGTAACTCTTTACCTCTATGAACATCCAAAACATCATTCTGTGAATTCCCCAAACTTATACCATTCGTCCACTTAAGTTATTTTCCTTTTATATATTTTAATAGATTAATTCTTAATTTTGTGAAATTATCTCCCCTTTCACTTGGCGGGGCAGAAACAATCGTCACCGGAAGCAAAAGGGCCACAATAATGGCAGCATTTTAATTTCCTGGTTCCTTATTTTCCAAGATCAAATCTGACAAAGAATTCATCTGAAGCCAATAAAAAGAAGTAAAACACAAAACATCCAAGATGTGAATGCAATTAGAGAAGCAGCAAAAAGTTTGTGGATGAGGGAAACTGATAAAGTGACAGAGATTCATCATCATCATCATCATTTAACGTCCGTTTTCCATGCAGGCATGGGTTGGACGGTTCGACCGGGGTCTGGAGAGTCAGAGGCTGCACCAAGCTACAATATGATCTGGCAGAGTTTCTACAGCTGGATGCCTTTCCTAACGCCAACCATTCCATGAGTGTAGTGGGTGCTTTTTACGTGCCATGGGAGGTTAGCAACGGCCAAGATCAGTTGGTGCTTTTTACGTGCCACTCAAACAGCTGACTTTATGATCTGATTATTGAGTTAGATTCTGAACTCAAATCCTGCAAGAATTAATCCTGGCATTTTGTTCCCCTAGGATCAGCAAAATAAGCAGAAACCAAATACCAGGAATCCAAGAGATCAACATAAGCCCCATTGCTGCAATCTTTGATGTTTTGGGCCAAAGTTGGGAATCATCCAAAAAGAGAAAGAAAGAAATGGCGTAATACCTACCTGGAAATAATCCCAGACTACTGCAGCATGGGCTTGACCAGTTGGGTTGTGAGTCTCTCTTTTACCATCGCAATATGTTGTTACGTCAATGTTCTTGCCAAACTGAATATTTTCCTGAAGAAAACATTATCACATATAAAATATGTTCATAGGGATGAGTGTGTGTGTGTGTAGGGGTTATAATCTGAGCTCTGTTCTTGTGAAGCACATCTGCACATTCCAGTAACCAAATGTGTGGATTATCATCATCGTTTAACATCAGCTTTCCATGCAGGCATGGGTTGGACAGTTTGACTGAGGACTGGTGAGCCAGAAGGCTGCACCAGGCTCCAATCTGATCTGGCAGAGTTTCTACAGCTGGATGCCCTTCCTAACACCAACTACTCCAGGAGTGTAGTGGGTGCTTTTTACGTGCCACCAGCATGAGGGCCAGTCTGGTGGTAATGGCAACGACCATGCTCAAAAGGTATTTTTCACGTACAACCTGCACGGGAGCCAGTCCGGCGGCACTGGCAACGATCATGCTTGAATGTTGTTTTTCACGTGCCAGTAAGGTGACGCTGACAACAATCCCTCTCAAATGGTGCTTTTTACGTGCCACCAGCACGGGAACCAGTCAGCAGCCCTGGCAACGATCATGCTCGTATGTACTCTTAATGTTCCACTGGCCGAGTACCAATCAGGCGGTACTGTCATCGGTCACGTCAGCGATTTTGATTTCACTTGCCTCAGTAGGTCTTCACAAGCAAAGTTTATTGTCCAATGAATGAGGGGTACTCATAAGTGGGCTGGTTATATACCACTGGCATAGGCTACGGGTATGGTCTCGCTTGGCTTGTCTGTTCTTCTCAAGCCCAGCATTTCTCGAAAGGTCTCAGTCACTAGTCATTGCCTTGGTGAGGTCCAATGTTCGAAGGCCATGCGTTTGTTCTCCATGCTGGCAAGCCAGAGAGCTTCACCATGCACCAATTATCTGTTTGGTATGGTTTCTATAGCTGGATGCTCCTCCTAATGCCAACCACTCCATGAGTGCACTGGGTGCTTTACACACACACACATCTACCACTTACCTTCCTCAATATAGAATCCAATTCTTCTGTAGAAAACCAACCATTATAATAATCAGAAATGTGTCGCCTGACAACCAGGGGCTTTCTCTCCCACATCTGCCTACAACACAACAGCAAACACAAGTTAAAATTGTTTTAGATCGCCACAATGCACATTTGTAAAAAGACAACAAGATATAATGAATTGAATTGGGAACCAGTATATAACTGGTACAAGTTGCTTCTTTTTGTAATTGATTTGAGACCAAATAATAACAATGAAAGACACATTAGAGAGTGTAGCCTGAGATACACCATCACCATTTAACGTCCATTCTGCATACTGGCATGGATTGGAGAGTGGGAGAGGAGCTGGACAAGGCCAGGAGCCAGACCAGGCTCCACTTGTCTGCTTTGGCATGGATCTATGGCTGGGTGCCCTTCCTAATGCCAACCACTTTACAGAGTGGCACTGGGTGCTTTTTTACATGGCACCAGCACCAGTGCTTTTGACATGGTACCCAGGTCATGGTACCACATTATGTTGGAATAAAAAAAATAAACGAGATGGTCACAGATGGAACACAAATTCATTATATGTTTTCAATGATGATGATGATGAATGGTCATGGGTTAAACGTGAGGAGGATGAGGATGATAACCATTTTAGTAATAGTCTTTAATGTTATTCCCCAATTAAGTATTGTGAGACAGACCCCAAAATTTAAGTAAATATATTTCAGACTTACGTGAAGAATTTTTCTACAGTGACAGGATGGATGAGTTGGGTGAAGAGTTTGGTGGCCTCAGCCCGGCTGTCATGGATGTAGGGGACTGTGGTAATGATGGACTGACCGATCGCTTGGGGTACCCGCCGGACATTTTGTTGTTGTTGCTTCTGGGTGGCAAGAGGGTAAGAGAATTGACTGAGTATGTGTATATATATATATATATATATATATATACATACACACACACATATACATACTTGTGTGTGTGAGCACATGCATATGTACATTTGCCTATATATACACACACACACACACATACTGCCCCACACAAACAGCCACACACACACACACAGTTAAACGATACTGATCCCAACAAATACCTTTATCTTTTTCTCAAAGCTTTTCTTCATCTCCGCCACCGACATCTTACTGTTGCCTGAGGGTGACTTCTTCTTCTTCTTCTTCTTGGAGGGGGTGGTCACCTGAGAGTTTTCTGGGGTCTCAACAGCTACAGGTTTGACAGCTAGAGAAGGGGACACAAGAGAATGAAATAAGGTGTTAATACATCAGGGATTAGATGTTTCATCAATGGATTAGAAGGGATTTAGTTAATGCCATCTGACAACTTAAGGGACAGAATTTGCGGCTCAGAACAAGTCTACGCTCAGAAGAAGCTTCAGTCTAACAATGACCCTTCCATTGACCAAGACTCTCTTTTTACTCTTTTACTTGTTTCAGTCATTTGACTGTGGCCATGCTGGAGCACCGCTTTTAGTCGAGCACATCGACCCCAGGACTTATTCTTTGTAAGCCTGGTGAGATGATATGATTAACATATTGAATAATTGCTACCCTCCATCAAAAGTGGAAAATACGTTTCCTCAGGTGACTATTTTGAATAAGTCTTTCATTGGGTCATTCTGTATGAGAATGGGTATTCATGTATGTCTCTTCAATTTTTTAATCATTATAAATCTTCCACTGAGGCAGGAACCAGTTTCCAACAAAGATACACGGCTCCATCTTTGGGATGTAGTTAACACAGACAAATTAGGAATTTGAGAAAAGTCTTGCATATTTTTACTCTTCCACTCACAGATTGCACTTGTAATGTATGAATCAGCCGGTCAATTTCTCTTTCCCAGTTTATCCAGATTCTCCTTTAAGCATTTACTAACAAAACCTAGTGCTCCAATTATTATTGGTATGAATTCAAAGTCTGGATAAAAAAGCTGGAGATTTCGAAGCAGTTGTCCATAAATATCCTTTTTTTCCTTGATTTTCAAAGAGATATTTATATCTACAGGGCAGCTGACCTCTATGATGGTACATACCTTTGCCCCTCTCTCCCAAACAACAATATCCGGCCTGTTGTGCTTACAGTTAACAGAAGTTTCAATGGATGGATGCATGTAGAACATCATAATTGCAAATATCTATTAATTAACACTGTAGCCTCTGTATTTACACCATATTAATGAATAATTAATTAGCAATAATGCAGTGGGGTATGTCATACAATGAATGAAAGCCCTTAACTCTGCTCTACTCCTCACCATTCATTCACAGTATGAAGTACCCAACTATATATGGTACCTCATTATCTACTGGTAAGTCACCAGTATAAGGTACATGATGACATCAGTGGATTGTCAGTAGTTTAAAGCTGTCCTCCCATCAACACACATCACCTGCAGGTTATTTGAGCTGCACCCACAACAGGGTACTTGATACCTGTGAATTGTTAATAATTAAAAATGTACCACCGTGATCCAAGGTACATCCAATAAATACCTAGAGATAACGAAAGCTGTACACATCAGAATGGTACACGACAGCTATGGATAGGTGGAACTGGGTTGAGTTAGAAGTTAACCTACCTGTCAGACATGGACTATCCATAATGGAATCGGCAAGGATAGACTGGCGACTTTTCTTACTGTCACTGACATTATGGTTGCGTAGGGTACCTGTCTTGAAGGCTTTCTGCACAATGGAAAATAAAACGGTATTTCAACAATGAACAACTGGGTTGTTAAACAAAGGTTCCAAATTCTAGCACAAGGCCAGCAATTTCAGGGGAGGAGGGTGTAAGTCGATTACATCGACCCCCAGTACACAACTGGTACTTATTTTATCAACCCTGAAAAGATGAAGAATAAAGTGACCTCTGTGGAATTTGAACTCAGAATGTAAAGACAGACAAAATGCTGCTAAACATTTTGCCTGGTCTGCTAATGATTCTGCCAGCTTCACGCCACATTGGGTCATTAAAATAATGGCCTCCTATCACTGAATAATTGGTCACTCTGGTTCTAAAGGCTTCTGACCAATTGACCAAAACTCATTCCCACTCTATTTCTCAGACAAACTGTTTCTTCTTTCTATCTTTTCCCATAAACAAGCAAAATGTTCACACCTCTCCATCCATGCCCATACAACAAAACAGACTCTTCAATTCTCATCACCCTCAGGGAGCAGACTTTACATTCTTCCCTTCACATGAACCACAGTAATTAATGTCACCTATCAAGAAGACGTTAAGGGGAGGGGCAGACCCCAACAAAGCTCTCTCTCTCCTCTCGTCCTCTTATAAACGATCCAAAGAGGGAATGCCTACACGGTCTCTCAATCCATTCGAAACAGCAACCAAATGTCCATTAAACCATATATTACCATTTGACAGACAGAAAGACACACTGGACTATATAATCCTAGATACACTATGTTAGAAAATAGATAGGATGGCCATAGATGGAATGGCTTCGATCATAGCTCTCCCAGATCAGGACTGATCTACAGCTAAACAATCACAAAATTTTTTTTAAATCCTACCAAAAAGTTACTGTTTTTTTTCTTGTTGATGGCCATCAGAGATGGACCGACATCACTGATGGACCTTTTCACAGCTGTTGGCTCCTCCCCTGGGTCCTCATTCTGGTCCTGCTGCAAGAAATAATTTTAATTATATTAAATAAAACTTTATACACCCAGGACACTTTAGTATTTCAAGATATTTTTATGTAATTTTGGTAAATAAATCGTTTAAAATGAAATGTCAGAATTATTTTTATTTTTGCATAATTTAGACGACAGTTTATACACGAATGAATGTTTGTATGTATGCATATATATATGTAAGCATGTGTGTGTGTGTGTATGTACGTATGTATGAATGTAAGCTTGTGTGTATACATATATATTGATATATATCATCATCATTACCATAGAATGTCTGCTTTCTATGCTGGCATGGGTTGGACGATTTGACAGGAACTGGCAAGGCTCCACTGTCTGTTCTGGCACAGTTTCTATAGCTGGATGCTGTTCCTAATGCCAACCACTTTACAAAGTGTAGTGGGTGCTTTTCACGTGGCACCAGCATCAATTCTGCAGAAGGGAGGATGGGTCTTCTTGATAACAGTAAGGTAGCAGGTGAAATAAAGTGTCTAGCTTGAGGACACCACCAGGAATTGAACCCATGGCCTAACAATTGTGAGCTGACTACCCTGACCACTAAGCCATGTACTTTTACTTGTCAGAAAGCAGTAAAGTGAAGGTAGGGGACAGAATTTGGATGACTAGAATCTTTCAAGTGACCATTGCTGAGCCCTGGGGAGGCCAAGGCAATGTAGAGGTGAGACGGTAGAGTGGTTAAGGTGTTGCACTGCCATTGTCCATTCACACGAGACCGTGCCCCTCTCTTTTGCCCTCTCTTGGTGATATTGTCCAGCATCGACCAGTTATACAAATATGAAAACTAAAAGAAGCAGCCCATATGCTAGGACACAACAACCTCCTAAGCAGACTGAGTGCAGATATGAGCAGTATACGGGAACCGGTATTAAGGAAGGATAGGAGAATATTAGATTTATAAGCCCTAAAATTCACTCCATAATTACCCATGGGCATATGGCGTAGTGGTTAAGAGCGTAGGCTACTAACCCCAAGATTCCGAGTTTGATTCCAGGTCAGTGACCTGAATAATAATAATGATGATAATAATAATATCGAAAAATACATTAGGAATGAGAACCCAAGACATCTGTAAATAATGTACATAATTCCTCATCTCTTAAATACGGAACTGTGATTACCTTGTGGTTTCTGAAAACAGACAAAGCCGACACTCTCTTAGATTTCATCATTTGGAAAGGCTGAAGATTCTTCCTGGAACAGAGACAAGAATATATATGGTCAGATGTTGTTTGCGGTCCAATTATGACAGCTGGACCCTACAAAAGAGATACAGAATACAACTTAAAACCCTTCAAAGAAGTTTATGAAACACAGGACCCTATGACCAACAAGGAAATTCTATTGTGTGAGAAAAACGGACTGGAATTGAAAATATGGTAAACAAAGTAGAGCTGAGATGAGTTGGGTAGAGTGTACACAGGCCCCACAGCTACCTTTGGGTAGTTGTTGAACATGTATAAACAAATATCCAGAAATACTAGGGTCCACATACTTTTCAGGCTGAGTTACTCCATTCCTGGAACCCTCTTTGTCTTCAGGTACGCTGAAGGTGTAGGTGTGCATAGGTGAGAGAACAGCTGTAAAACTACTGAAGCATGTGTGTGTATGATGTGACTGATACCATTTGTATAGGTCTGTGTGTTTGATTCCAGGTGGGAATTGGGCGCTAGTGGTCTTAATGAAGGACTGATAAATAGGTAATTAGTCATCACCTTTAATTAGCAAGAAGACTTTAGATTAGCTTCCTTGTCTGTCCAAGTTGGAATGTTGAATCACAGATATATTTTGATTTAAAAAACCCCTAACCTTTGCTTCTAAACCAATTACTTTGTATGCCAGGAATCGATCAAACGCCAGATCAGTCTCCTAGAATTTAATGAAATTTCTTTAGGCACAGGAGTGGCTGTGTGGTAAGTAGTTTGCTTACCAACCACATGGTTCCAGGTTCATTCCCACTGCGTGGCACCTCGAGCAAATGTCTTCTAGTATAGCCACGGGCTGACCAAAGCCTTGTGAGTGGATTTAGTAGACGGAAACTGAAAGAAGCCCGTCGTATGTATCTATGTATGTGTGTGTGTATATGTGTGTCTGTGTTTGTCTCCTCAACATCGCTTGACAACCGATGATGGTGTGTTTACGTCCCCGTAACCAAGCGGTTCGGCAAAAGAGACCGATAGAATAAGTACTAGGCTTCCAAAGAATAAGTCCTGGGTTCGATTTGCGCGACTAAAGGCGGTGCTCCAGCACGGCCACAGTCAAATGACTGAAACAAGAGATAAAAGAAAGAGAATGTCCTGAGTTTAAATTTCGAACATCCGAGAGAGAGAGAGAAAAACAAAAAGGTATTCTTAGGCTATAATGTACGGTTTTCACTTGGGAGATTTGGGTTTACGAGAAAGCGAAGAACAACAGAAAGGAAAATACGAAATGAAAGAAGAAATGAAAGGAAGTGAATGAGGAAAAGGAGTTGGATCAAAGTTTGGTTAGCAAAATAACGATGCCAGGATGGCATCAGGAAGCGCTAGAAATAGTGAGATCACACCTGAAATATGTAAATCATATTTTATCCTTGTAAGAAGTAAAGAACAACTTGTGGAAAATATAGAATGGATGAAGCACAAAGACTATTCTGACAATGAAAGGCCTTTCGTACAGGGATCGATTTTGTGAGGTGGTTTAATCCATTGTTGACTACGGAAGATAATGTGGAAACGTGTTGGAATCTATTTCTGACTCATTTTCGTGAATAGATACCAAAAGTGGAATTTACACCTGAAAATGTTAAGACATGTGTGAACCGGGAAGAAATGACAACAAAGAGTTAATTTAAAGAACATGTGAAACTGAAAATAAGGAAATGCAGGTTCTGGGAGAAAATGGCAAATTCTTGGAAGAGTCTGTAGGAGTGGAGTAAAGTTTAACGAAGGAATTGGACCAGTATTCAACCATTTAGGAGTGAAAATACATAACTGCCGTGACCAACAACAAAGGGTCAAAAAGGAATGGTTGCTAATAGAAACCGAAGACTGGACAACTACCAGATGTTGTGTGTGTTATTCTGTAAATTTAACTTTTACAATATTCGTAAAAAAAATTGCTATGTTTTCTGAATTTGCCATAAAATAAAACGGAGTTTACTTAACCGGAAACAAGACATTTAAGAACTGATGTTATTTGAAATTGTTATATCTGCAAAAATATTGGTTTAATGCATTTATTTGTTTAAAATATTTAGTGTTTTAGCGTTATTACTGATGAATTCATTTATGAAAACGTAAACACACGTTATAATGAGGGGTCGCTAAAAGTAAACACCATCCAAGTATTGCCCGAATGATTTCACCATTTCGCCCCACCTCGACCCAAAAGAAAGATTTCTGGCTTTACATTTGTGTTAGAAATTGTGGTTATTGTTAACAGCAAATAGAAGAAATGTTGGGAATTTATAAAATATCCAAAAAGTTTCCGATTCGCAGAAGAAAACGAAACAAAATCTGGCTTCAATGAAAGGGAAACAGCGAGGTAGTTTAAATGGTTAATATAGGAGATTAGGTGGCGAAATAAAGATTATAGAAGGAATAATATTATATTATAATGTAGTAAAAGGTCAGCGGGATAATTCTGAACGTTAATTACAGTTAATTAAGATTAAATAATGGTTAAAAAAAATAAAATAAGGAAGAAACTTACAAATCCGACAAAAGATCCACGTGAAGAAATCGACGCGAAATAACGGTTTATTACCTCCCTTGGCTCGAAATAACGCGCGGAAATTTAATTAACGAAAGAAATTCAAAATTAAGACTTTTTCCCCCAATTTTATTGTTTAAATACAACAATTGTTTTCAATTCCAGCACAAAAGATTTCGGTCAAACTCCAGTGTTTGACCCGAGCAAAAAAAAAAAAAAAAAAAATAGTGCGATAGGTGTAAAGCAACATGTAGTAACCGAATATGAAAAAAAAAAATGCGCGCAGGTAAATGGAGGCGGGGGGAGAGGAGCCGGAAAATTCCCATGGGGAATGTTCCGGGTCCTTTCACCACTTCCCCGTTCGTCGGCGAACGTTTTTTTTTTTTTTTCATATTCGTTTACTACGCATTATTTTACACCTAGTACACTATTTTTTGTTCAATTTTTGAGACGGAAGTTGGGTGGGGTGCGGACTCGGATAATTCACCCGATCCAGTGACCCCCACTTCGACACCCGGTCACAAAAATGATAAAACAAAAAATTGTGCAATAGATGTAAAACAACATGTAGTAAATGAATAGGAAAAAGAAAATGCACACAGGTAAAGGGAGGCGGGGTGGAGGACTCTGAAAATTCACTTGGGGCCACGGTGCCGTGCAGTGGGACTAAACCCGGAACCGTGTGGTTGGGAAGAATATCCATTTTCTTTAGGGAAAAAAATCGGATCATGTGAATTGTCCTGGTCCTCCCCTCCCCCTCGCCAGCGCGCATTTTTTTTATTCGTTTATTACATTTTGTTTTACATCTATTGCACTATTTTTTATTTTGCTTGGGTCAAACACTAAGATTTGACCAAGATTTCTTGTTTTATTTAATGGACTGCGGCCATACTTGGACACTGCCTTCCAGTGTTTCACCAATCCGATTGTCTCCGGCGCTTTTCATTTGAAATCTGGTACTTATCCTATCATTGTCTTTTGTCCCACCCCCCTCAGAGCGGTGTGGGTTTGGTAACGTCCACTTAACATAGCGGCTATATAGCGAATGGTTTGTTTATATGTATGTGTGTGTGTGTGTGTGTGTGTGTGTGTGTGTTAGAGCATCCGGCTCACGATCATGAGGTAGTGAGTTCGATTCCCAGACCGGGCGGTGTGTTGTGTTCTTGAGCAAGTCACGTTATTTCACGTTACTCCTGTTCACTCAGCTGTATGAATGAGTTGTGACGTCATAGGTGCCAAGTTGCATCGGCCCCTTTGCCTTTCCCTTGCATAACATCAGTGGTGTGGAGAGGGGAGGCTGACATGCTTGGGTGATTGCAGGTCTTCCACAAACAACTTTGTCCCCGGACAAGGAAGGTAACTTTCTAGGCACAATCCCATGGTCATTCATGGCCGAAGGGGTTCTTTTTCACACACACACACACACACACACACACACACACATTGGGTCATCCCATAAATAATGCAGTTTATTTTTATACTTCTTTTATTCTTCAGAATTAAGTTAAACAAAGATTTTTTTTTTTTTAATCTAAAATATACTCTCCTTCATTTTCCACAAGCTCGTCTGGTAGACTTGCAAGGCTCCTCTCTTCCAGAATTCACTTTGTCTGTGATGAAAGATACTCCTCCAGTACTGTTCTGACCTCATCTACAGAATTCATATTTTTTCCGTCCTAATGATTTTGAAGACTGCGGAATAAATGGTAATCAGGTGGAGCAATGTCTGGCGAGTATTGTGGGTAGGGCATCGTTTCCCTTTCAAACTGCTCCAGACTTTCGAATGTCATCCTCACTGTATGTGGCCAAGTATTATCCTGATGGAAGAATACCTTTCGTCTTAAAACCAAATATGGTCATTTTTCTTCTAGAGCTGACTTAAGCCACTCAAGCTGCTCGCAATAGATCTCCTTTGTTATCATTTGGTTTGGGTTTAAAAGTTCAAAGTTGACTAAACCTTTCATATCCCACCAAACAGATAACAACTCCTTACGTGGATGAAGATCTTCTTTAGCCTGGGGTGCCAGTGTTTCTCCTTTCCCTACCCACTGTCTTCGGCACTTGACATTTTTATAGAGAACCCATTTCTCGTCACCAGTCACTATTGGGTCCAAAAAAAAAGGTTAATTTGTGAGATGTGACAGCAAAGATGAGCACATATGTGTAGGGGGTTTTCTATTTGTTTAGAGAGGTGAAATAGTACAGATGCCCAACTCTTTAACCTCATGTGTGAGTACATATGCATATCTGTATGTGTCTGTGGTTTGATGAAAACGTTGCTAGGTGCTCAGGGTGTGATGGTGGAAGGGCCAATGTTGGAGATCCTAGCGTTTATAATCTTGGTGGAGCCCGTAGATAAGCGATCACATATCTTTTGTCATATGGACACGAGATAAAACTTTCGCTTCTGCCGTTTAGTTAGGTGTCCGGGTAAAAGGAGTTTTTGTTCAAATATAATTCTTTTATCGGCTAGGCATAGCCTGCACTTTCTGATCCTGTTAAAATAAGGATTACACCTCTCCAACATTCTCCACTTGATGTTGTAATCGGTTGTGCTTTCCTTTAACGACCATATATACCTAGCTAGGATTAAGACATTGCGTCTCTCCTGAATATTGAAGAAGAACTTGTGGTCGTTAAATCTGTTTCTGAAAGGACCTTCTATCGCACCAACATACTTCCACGTGTTTGATGTTCACTAAGGTCCTTTGACGCCACCACTACCTCGAATACGACTATCGCCAGAGCTGGATTAACCCATTAAGCAAAATAAACACGTGCTTAGGGCATCAAGGGAAGGAGGGCCACCACAGATATGGAAATGGTTTACGGTACAAAAGAAATCATTTAAAACTTGCTAAAATGATATTCGTAATGCCTTATCTCTTCTAAGTATAGAAGCAGAAGTTTTACGTAAAACTAATTTTAACGATATCATCAAACACTTTGCAATTAAAAAAAAAGGAGAAATTTTTTCAAATATAAATAAAGTGGAAGTATACAAAAATAAACATTATTTTCCATCTTACTGTTAATTTTGTTTCATTTGGAAAAATAAAAATTTATTTTATGGTTTATTATCATTTACATTTTGAATAATTTTTGTTTAAATTTTGAACGATTTACATATACTCGAGGGCACAAAACCTTTTAAGTGCTTAGGGCCTCTGTGGGTATTAATCCGGCCCTGACTGTTACTATGTCTGCATGAGGTTCCCGCTTCTAATTTCTTTATACTGTGTGAACAATTAAAAGACACTTTTAAAGTGAGTCTATTAAATATTCTATGGAATCTATTGGTCTGAGAAAAGTATTTGTGTGCTAATCTAAGGAATATCTTACCCACACAAGTTTTACCCATGGAAAGAAAGGGGTGTGAACCACAATACTTTCCGGTGGCTTCTATCTTGGTGAGTTTGGGGTCGGGTGTGAAATAGAGCTTCGTTATAGTACAGGTCGCGGCGATAGAAATCTCTCTACTTGAAGAGAGGTTGTGAATCTTATGCTGACCCCTTTCGCTAGGTTCCTGAACACTATGGGCCGATGACAGAAACCTTTTAATATAGGTCATCTCATTCGGATTCCTAAAGGACCAATAAATACCAGATTCAAAGTCACATCAAGGAAATCAACCGTCTACAGGTTGGTTCCTGTCGTGACCTTGAAGCTAAGAGAATTATGGTTTAGGTTCTTCCTAAGCCCATCGAGGGAGTGGCCATTTGCCCCTTTCCTCTTTGTAGAGATGAAAGCCAATTAAGGGGAATTTTTATTAAGCAAATCCCGGGTATTTTCTTTGATGCCTTGGACAAACCTTCCCTACACCCTTATGGTAGATATAGTAAGTCATTCAATTGCAGTATCAAGAAGCTTGCATATTCCACAACACCTAACTTGGCATATATTATAGTGTAGGCTATTATCTTTAGAAGCTAAACACGTTAAAAAAGAATGAAAGTACGTGTCTTTATTCAGAATGTATAGACCAATATGAGTATATCTCTAATGGAACAGATAACGGGGATGATGATACTTCAGTATTTCCTCTGACTAATAACAATAACACTAATAGTATTTAAAAAAGGTCTCTTATTACTACATACCCAACAGAATGTGTAATTTTAGGAGCCATAACAAATACTCTCTAGATAACCAATGTTTAAGGGAAAATCTAATATATAAGTGCTCGGTCAAAACACCTTAGAGTGTCTATTATTACGTAGATGCTTCCGCTACAGTTTTTTCCTTCTTAATTTAAATAAAAGCTTTTGACACTATAACCGAGGTTTAAATGTTGTTACGCAATCACCTATATAATGATTTGTTACAGAGAACTTATAAATTATGATTTTTCTTAAGAATTAGTTATTCACGAAGCAGACTAGACGGTTTCTACGATTACATAATTCGTAAAGTCAGTCATCAAAAAGGATGAGATACCGTAAACAAAATTGTGGTAAACGAAATAAATGAACAGATCTCAGTCTAAAGATGTTGACGTTTAGTCCTCCATTGGTGTTGATATAACAAGTATTTGTACAATTTGTTTGTTGTACATCTTAACGTAGGTTGTAGAGTTGTTTATGAGAAATTGCCATCTGTCCCAGTTTCTGTGGCTAAGAAATTAAACAAAGTGTGTTAATGGTATGAGAATGGTAGCTACAAGATGTCTGAATGTAGCGCCATATTATTTTAGTCACCTACTTTGGAAAGTTGTTTTTTGTTTTAGTCTCATCAACAAACCTGCTGCTATTACTTGAGAACATTTTATGTTTCTACAAGATGTAAATTTATTATTTTTGCTCAATTTTGTTTAATATGGAAGTTGGCTTTCATTTTTTTCAAGGAGTCAAAGATGTCTAGATTACGAACGTGTTCATCAAGATTGCCTACATTAATATTTTCAGCAGTTACTCGTTGTCAAGGATATCTTGAAGTTTTTTCATTGGCATTTATGTTTGTATTCCATGACTATTCTTTCTGATGTTTTAGATGAATCGTTGATCTAAAAGCAGTACTGAAGCAAGGGAGACAGTCATACCCCAGGAATTGCTTTTGAGCTTTTTCCTTTTTTCTGGTATATTTCCCTTCAAATTGTGACCTGTGTGATAGTGAGTAATGGTAGGCGGTACAGAAACAAAGATAATAGGGTGTATTGGTTGTGAACAGAAAACAAGGCACCAGAGAGATAAAAGGGTCGATCAGAATAGTGGAATTAAATGAGTGTCGACGTATTGGTACGATGCCAAGCTGTGTGTTGTCCCATATGTGAGTGAAAGAAGAAAAAATGTGATAGGAGTGAGAGGAGAAGGGGAACAGTGGAGGACAGTTATATTTTGGTTGTTGGTAAAGAGATTGGATAGAAAAAGGCATTTGTAGTAATATGATGGAGGAAGAGAGATAGACTGACAGGAGGGAGACAGGGCTGTGAACGTCGAAAGGAAATGTGTGTGTGTAAGATAGAGAAAGAGAGAAAGAGAGAGAGAGAAGTGGGGAGAGGAAATGATTGTAGCAATAAAGATGAGTAATGGCTGTTAATAAGTGATAGAAGAGTGAGCAAGGGGAACAAATAATGTTAGGGGTTAAATACTGACTATACCCCTCATTACACAGATAACCTGATGGTGGAGAATCATGGTGATAGGGTGTGTGATAGATGAGAGGGTATTGAAGAACGGGGAGAGAGAGGTCAGTAGATGGGGACTTAACATGAACAAGAGAGACTATATGGAGATATTCAATATTCAAACGTAGATCACCACCAGCTTTACATCCGTTTTTCTATGTTTGTATTGGTTGGTTGGGTCTTTTTCAGTATGGAACGTCGCCCCTTATTAAGTTCTCTGTTGTCCCTTTTGTCTTCATCAATTCATCCAATGTATTCCTTCATTATTGTCTTTCACAGGTTCCATCCACTTTAAGCATGAGGAACATCTTTATATAAGTCCATATGTTTCACACGCTTGTCCCAGCATGCACCCTTGTACAGTGTGTCTGATTCTTTTTATAACCAGTTTTTCTCTCAGCTCATTTGTGCTCTCATTCATAAACACTAACATTACACATCTAGCAAAGCATGTTCGCTTCATTTCTTTCTTTTTTCTCTCTAATTCTCTATGCTTTATTAAAAATCTATGTCTTGCTAAAATGCAACATCACCATTCATACAATTTGTTGTCAAATCCATTACTGCAAAACACTAGTCACACAATGGTAATAACATAACGGAAGGCAACTGTAATTGTACGATCTCTTGTATCTGCTCACTTCATGGAAACTACTTTACTAGTTCAGTCCTTTATTACACTGTGTCAAGTTAGAGTTGTGTGAAGGTTTGCGCTCGACAAAGATTGTACTTGCCTTAATGGCCAATGTAATGAAATAACGATTGTACTTAAGTTAACAACAAGTACATTTAAGATAAGATATTACTAATAGACATTCATTAGTCAACCCAAGGTATTTTTGAGTGGGTTGAGCTTTGAAGATATATTTAAGAATTGTACATTTTTATTTTTGTACCAGCTTACATTATGAATACAAGTGAAATAATCTGACTTATTATCTTTGCTTTAGCCAAAAAAAAAAAGTTTTAATATTATCACAGAGCTTAAATTCAAGAAATGATGTTCTTTATAACTGTTTGCATAAAATGAAAGACTGGTGTGCCATAGAAACATTTTAAAGAGAAATTTCTGACATCATTATAATTTTTTCTTTCTTTTTAGCTCTCTGTCTATCTTTCGCCTCTCTCTCACTCTCTCTTTCCCACTCTCTCTCTCACTCTCGTACTCTCTGTCAAGTTGCAGGCTGTTTACGATGTATACCTTAATGAATAGAGAGCGATCTGTAACCATGTTTTCAAAGTTAATTTTTATTTTATTTTATTAATTTCTTCCTTTAATATTGTAGAATGTTCTCGTATTTTGAATGCTAATGATATTCTATGAATGACCTAAATTATTGCCATTTAATTAGATTATATTGTTATTTACTTTATTTTCATCTTTGCATATTCCAGCAGACATTTTCGTTTCCTCGTTACACAGGCGTCCATTGATATGGTCCCTGTTTCTTTTCGTTATCTCAAAATTCTTATTCTAGGTTTCCTCTTTCATTCCTTTTTCATTCAAAAATCAGAGACATAAAATTTAAAGTTTTATTCTTGCCCCAACAAACTTTTCCTTTATATTGCTGGTGCTCATGCTTTGCTGCCCATTGCTCCAACCATGACCCTCACATCTTTTACAAATTATATAGGACAACATTATGCAGCATATCTTTTTCCTTCCTCATGATGAGGTGGGATTTGAGGGAAATTTGGTTAATTGCTCTTAGCACTTTATTGTTTGATTATGCAATTAACAGTTTCTGCCATTAATTAATTTCATGTTTTCATTTCAAAAGATCATGAACTTAAATTACTATGGCTAGTCAATCACATACTTTAACAGAATGCATGGAGGTAGTAGTTGATGCCATAAACCCTAGGGCTTGATTGGGATATAATTTTGCTGACCCTAAAGGAATAAAGGCAAATTTGACCTCTTGAACTTAAAATGCAAAGAACTGAAATGAGGGCTACAAAGCATTTCTTTCTAGCACTAATAATTCTGCCAGTTCAAAGGTTTAATAATAATAATAATATCGACCCTGAAAAGATAAAGCATAAAGTTGACCGTCAAGGTCAACTTTGCCTTTCATCCTTCTCTCAAAATTTCAGGCCTTTTGCCTAGAGTAGAAAATAATAATAATAATAATAATAATAATAACAAATTTTTAGTATTGCAGTCTTTGAAGGCACATGGTGCTAATTTTATGATCCCTGACAAAAAGCAAAGTTGACCTCGGCAAGATCTGAACTCAGAACGTAATGATGGATGAAATACAGTAAGCATTTTGTCTAACATGCTAGAGATTCTGCCAACCCAGCAGCTAAAACTTTACATCCAGGCATTAAGTGGTCCACTGTTTCAATCTCATCATTGCAGAATCGGCACTCTGGGCCAACTCTGTTTTCCATCACATTAGCTTAGTAGTTCCGGATCAATAAACTTTGATCTTGAACTCAACAGCAAATTTTTTGTTCTCCTTGGATGGAAGCACTCTGTCGGTTCCGACGACAAGGGTTCCGGTTGATCCGAATCAACGGAACAGCCTGCTCGTGAAATTAATGTGTAAGTGGCTGAGCACTCCACAGACACGTGTACCCTTAACGTAGTTCTCGAGGATATTCAGCGTGACACAGAGAGTGACAAGGCCGGCCCTTTGAAATACAGGTACAACAGAAACAGGAAGAAAGAGTGAGAGAAAGTTGTGGTGAAAGAGTACAGCAGGGATCACCACCATCCCCTGCCGGAGCCTCGTGGAGCTTTAGGTGTTTTCGCTCAATAAACACTCACAACGCCCGGTCTGGGAATCGAAACCGCGATCCTACGACCGCGAGTCCGCTGCCCTAACCACTGGGCCATTGCGCCTCCTTTTGTTCTCCTTATAACAGAATGAAACCTCTTACATGTCTTGTGATTTCCAATGAGTTTTAGCATCCAGTCATTAGATGTTTTAAGATATTTAGTCAGACCAGTAGTGGTGGTGTTGTAAGAGAGTTCAAACTGGATCAAGCCTCGATCTCCTTGGGCTCTGGGATGGTAAACACAATCTGCATCTGCCTTTGCAAAGTGCATCTTATTGCAAGTCAGCAGTTGGCGTATTTTCCTGTCAATTTTCTTTATTTTATACTTGACTCATTCTTTATTCTTTTGACTCCAGGGCAGATGAAAGGTAAAGTTCAAAGGTAAAGATGAAAGGTCAGATGAACAGTAAAGTTGATCTCAACTTGAACTGCAACTAAATCCTGCAAGTCATTCTGTTCAATGTTTGAATGATTCTGGCAATTGATGACAAATACAGACCTAGATATTATTGAATGGAAGTGTCTGTGTGTGTGTGTGTGTGGGGGGGGGTAATTCATTATATCACCCCCCCCCATCAGCATTTACCATCTTTGTCCCCTCTTAATAGTCTTGTGTCGGGAACAACCTCAGGCCCTATTATTATATGGGCCCTAAACAAATCTGAATGGCTGAGTAAACCTCAGTATGATTTGCACTTAAAAACTTGAGGACATACAATGACATGCCAAGATACATTTAGCCTGATGCTGTTTTCCTTTCTGCCATTTACCGTTCTTAATAAAACACCACATCTAGTCTGATGCTCAACTGATTCCACTATTTGCCATTCTTCACACAACATCAGTTGAAGAGCAAACGTTTCGGCAGAAGCATGATGTCAGTCAATTCTACGATTCTCAGTTAATGACTGGTACTTTCTTTTGAAAAGGCCTTCAAAGACTAAAAGAGAGGACACTCACCAACACTCTTTAAATAACAACAACAACAACAACAAGTAGTAATAATAACAATATTAATAATGATAATAATAATAATGATAGTAATAGTAATAGTAATAATGATAATAATAATAGTGATAATAATTGATTTCTTTTGGATTAGGCACAAGACCAATGTTTTAGGGTTAGAGGTACAGTTAAGTGGCTCAACCCTCAGTTTATAACTGGTATTTTTATATTATCAAAAAAATAAAAAGGACAAAACAGAGAAAGTGATGAAAAAAACTCCCATGTTTTGCAGGCGTCAAAGAATGAGAAAGAACAAGCAAAGAACAAAAATAAAGAGGAGGAGGAGGAGGAGGAGGAGGAGGAGGAGTTTGGTAAAAGTGACACTATTCTGTGGGTGTGGGTGTGGATGTTGTCCCGTTTTGCAATTTGTTCATAATTTTAGGTTCTAATTTATCATTTTTATATTTTTGTGTTTCTTGTTTACAATTGTTTATGTTTTGATCCGATTCCATTTCTGTTAGTGTTTATAAGAATTTCTATAAAGTCCTTTTTTGTATTAATTTCTAAACTTGCCCTCATTCTTCACAAACAAGTGGCACCGGTCTTTCACTGGTGGAACTTCCATCTTTCTCTCTTTTATTTCTGTTGTTGTTTTTTGTTTATTTACAATTGTTTTGTTGTTTATGTTGTTTTAATTAGTAGATTTTCTTTCTTAATTTCCCTAAGACACTCATAACTGTTTATGAATCTATTTATTTATACATGAAGGGAGGAGGGGCTATGTCTACTACGACTAGTTACTTTTTTTTCTTATGTTCGTGTTCTTGGTATTATTTATTCTTTCTTTCACCATTTTGTTGTTGTTGTTATGACTGTTAATGTAGTTTACTGATTGGGAAGATGACAATGATGATGACGATGATGATGATGTTAATGGTGATGATGATGATGATGTTGATGATGATGTGTTTTCTCAATCCTGGTTGCTTTCTTTCTTTCTTTCTTTCTTTCTTTTTCTGTTTTGTGTGATGAAATACAATCCAAACTAAGAGAAGGAAATCAGGTGTCTTGGAGTGGATGCACCGAGAGTAATGCTTAATGTGTGTCTTGTATGAGAGATTGGTAAATAGGTAACTAAGTATGCATATATGTGTGTGTGTGTGTGTGTGTGTGTGTGTGTGTGTGTGTGTAGGTGGGTACAGGTGTCTATAAATCTATTCCAAAATGAAAAATAGTGAAAGAAACACAAAGAGTTCATAGTGAATATTCTTCTTTCTCTTCATCTTCTAGTTTTACTAGTTGTTCTTCATCTTCTTCTTGTTCTTCTTCTGTGCCTGCCCAACAAGATAACCGACTGCAAAAGAATGAAAAAAGAAACACCGTTTGAGAACACACTCTAACACTGTAATTCCATGACTTGTGAATTTACCAAATATCAAAATAACCTGATTATTATTCGTGACAACAATAACAACAATAATAATTATAATAATTATAATAATAATAATAATAATAATAATAATAATAATAATAATAATAATGATAATGATAGTAATAGTAATAATAATAACAACAACAATAACAGTAATAATGAGTTTTGATTTAGGCACGTAAAAAGCACCATCTGAACGTGGCCGATGCCAGTGTCACCTGACTGGCCCCCATGCTGTAAAAAGCACCCACTACACTCTCAGAGTGGTTGGCATTAGGAAGGGCATCCATCTGTAGAAACCTTGAAAGATCAGATTGGAGCCTGGTGCAGTCTCCAGGCTTGCCAGTCCTCAGTCAACCCATCCAACCCATGCCAGCATGGAAAACAGATATTAAACGATGATGATGATGATGATGATGATGATGATGATGAACACCATTGTCATTTTCTGTTTTAAATCGAATCCTGAAAGGGTTAAAAGTGACAAATCTTTTCATCCAAATCAGTTTTCGATGTCTGTTGTTTATCTTTCCATTCCTTTTTGACAGACTCAAGAAATAAAAGGTTTTGTGGCCAACTTTTCAAAACTCACTTTGTAGTTTTGTTAATGTCAGACATGATCTATGACAGACATAAACACCAACCTTTGCCAGAATGTAGTGGAGGGCCAGGAATGGAATGGTAGGATACTGGGTTAAATACAGAGTGGTGGCATATTTAGTTGTAATCCTTAGACTCTTGAGTTCATATCTCACCTTCGACTGAAACGAGTACCAGTTACATACTGGTGCCAGTTATACACTGATTTCAAATTTTCATACAAGGCCAGCAACTTTGGCAGAGGAAGTTGATTACATCGACCCCAGTGTATAACTGGTACTTATTTTATTGACCCTGAAGTGATGAAAGGCAAATCTCACCTCAGCTGAGATTGAACTCAGAACGTAAAAATGAACAAAATGCCACAAATCATTTTACCCATCGTGCTCTCGGTCCTGCTAGCTCGCTGCCTTAAAGCGCCAGTTATATATTGATACCAGTTATATACTGGAACCAGCTTTTGTTTTATTTTTTATTTCTTAGTCAAAGAAAGGTAGAAACCAGGACCCTTTTCTGGGGTCTTCAAAACTGGTGAGGAAGCAGGGGAATGTGAAGGATGTGATTCTCAGATAAGAGAAAGGGTTAGCATGCTTCCAATGGAGAAGATTTTGTCAAAGGAACCCAATAAATGGTGGAACAGAGGAATAGGTGGGATGTGTGCCACCTGGGGCAGCCCTTGATTTTCAGACTCCTGGAGCCCAAACTTAAACAGGCTTATAGAGCAGACCTAAAAATACCACCCCATAGAAACATCACCCGGGACACACTGACTCCAAGCTTCCTCCAAGCTATGCCATGGTGGTGGTGGTGTTGATAGGATTAAATCAAGCAACAGATCACATCCACCATCTCAACTGACCACACCCAAATCCGCTTTGGCCATTTAATCTTTGAACTATTCTGCCTAATGCAATGTTTAATTAATTCATATTGTTTCAAATTAATTATGCATTATCTTGTACCTTTTCCGAATTTGATGATGTAACTATAAATTTTTAGAATGACATTGGAGGGTCGGTGTGAAAGGCCAGATCTGGTTGGTTTGAACAGAAAACAGGCAGAATATTTTGGCTGGATTTAAGGCTAAAAAGGTTAAATTTCAAAGCATTAACCTTCAACACCAGACGGAGCAGTAGAAATGGCAGGCAAAGGCCAACATGATTCACTTTCAATTGTCTGTATTCTAAGTTCAAATGTTGATATGGCTAACTTTATCCTTTATCCCACATGGATTAGAGAAATAAATACCAGTTATGTACTGGGTTCAATTCAAATGGCAATAGTCTACAAACCCACCAAACTTTTTGTAATAATGGTTAAGCTTTACATCTGCAGGAATGGTAAATTCTTTGACCAAATCTTTCACAAGTTTTAGATTCCGATTGCCGTGTTTTGGTTTCAAATTCCACAAGACTTGATGTTGTCTTCCACACATCATGTACAGAGAAAACATCAGTAATATATTGGGGTGGGTTCTTTAGATTTCACACACACACACACACACAAACACACACACACACACACACTCACACACATGCACACACACACACACACATATTCACATAAATATGGCCAGTAGTTTTCTGGTGTACGGACTGTCAACAATATATTCACCATGTCTGGTGTTTGTGCTTGACAAATTAGTACAAGCTAGAATAGCAACAGTCAAATATGGCACAGAATCAATACCTGATAATCAATACATGATAATCAATAGAGGATAATCAATAGAGGATAATCAATAGAGGATAATCAATAAATGTGTCACTTCAAATGTAGAACAGAGTGACTGAGTGAAGTTTATTGATAACAATTCTCTTTTGAATTTTAGATTATTTGGCAGAAAATCAACTGTGGGGACAGGCAAGAGAATGTGGGGTGGGGACAGACATGTGAGGAGACCCCCTTCAGCCATGAATGAGCATGGGATTGCACCTAGGAAGTTCCCCTCCTAGGCACAAGTCAGAGCAAGGTTGTTTGTGGAAGACCAGCAGTCGCCCATACATACCGGCTTCCCCTCTCCACACCACTGATGTTATCCAAGGGAAAGGCAAAGGGGCCGATACAGCTTGGCACCAGTGACATCACCACTCATTTCTACAGCTGAGTGAACTGGAGCAACGTGAAATAAAGTGTCTTGCTCAAGAACACAACACACAGCCTGGTCCGGGAATCGAACTCACTACCCCATGATTGTAAGCTCGACGCTCTAACCATTGAGCCATGTGAGTGTAGGGATAAAGTAGTGAAAGTGATGGTAGAGTAATGAGTGTGGTGGGTAGGCAAGTGTCTCTGGGGGTAGGCGTGTGACTATGGGGTTAAGTAGCTAAATGCGCAGTTTGGTAGAATTTTGAAGTAGACGTACCAATGATTTGGGCCTCCCTGAGAAATGTAAACATGTATAAGGAAAGTTTAGTTTTGTTCTGACTGGTTTCATTTCCATTTGGAGACTCATCAGAGGATAAAAAAGAAAAAAACCCACCATTCTCCTCTACTTGTTGCTATTTATATCAAGCAAAATCTATGATTTAAATGATACCACCACCACCACCACCACCACCACCATTTAAGGCCCGTTTTCCATGCTGGCATGGGTTGGATGACTTCACAAGAGCTGGCAAGCCAGAGGACTGTGCCAAGCTCCACTGTCTGTTTTGGCACTCAGTCTAATTTGTATAACAGGGTATTTGTTGGCAATGTGGTTAATTAATTAATTTTAAATTATTCGGCCTACAGAGAGATGAAAGCGTTTTGATTACATTTGCATAAAATTTTGCATTCTTTTCATTGAAATTTCAAATTGTATTTTCTATCAGGGATGCGTTACAAAGACAGGCACCGTTTGGTGGAGGGTGCAGTCACTCACATGTGTGCGAGTGTGCATGCACATGAATGCACACACACACACACACACAATCACTCAATCACACACACACACTCACACACAAACACACACAAACACACAATCACTCACACACAATCACATGCAAAAACACACACACAATCACATGCAAAAACACACATACACAATTACACACACACACTCACATACACACAAACACACACACACACACACATACACAAAACCAAATTAGCCAGGGCAAGATGGAAGCCCCTATGTGGTCACTCGACCTGCTAGAAATAACAGTCAAATCTCACCCAGAACAAACATTTCTGCCTTAAAAGACGGAAGGATATATTGAACAGAGTAATCCTGGTCAAAGGTGGAAAATTTTTGATGAGAGGAAGTCTGTTGGATCAAAGCTGAACTGGAACTAAACAAAAAGAACTGTTGTCTGTCTGTTTGTCACCTTTGACAAAACAATGAACCATGATTGATCTGTTGAACCTCCCTTTCCACTAATTCTGTCACCGTGTATCTAGGACTACATTACCAAATCAATCCTTTCATTTTGTGATGATTTGGTGTGAATTGAGGGAGAGTTGACTGATGTTTCTTGCAAGGCAGACCCATCAAGATTCTCAAGTACCAAAGAGTTTACAAAGATTTGGAAGAAATTTTAGTAAAAGACCATCTTTCTCATTGAAACGGTTTATGAATTATTTAGACATTATTGGAACCAGAGAAAACTTGGAAAATTGGTTTCGCAAGAATTTGCCAGGATCCATTGTTCGACAATTCTCCAGTCAATCTGCTGCTTTCTGTTTGAAATGTCAAACTCTTTGACATTTCTAACATCATTCCATTAATATTTATCACTCGTCTCATCTTATCATCAAATATCTCCAGCTTCCATTTTCTTTCATATAACATTTATACTGCTGCTGCTACTGCTGCTGCTGCTGCTGCTGCTGCTACTGCTACTACTACTACTACTACTATTTATCGCACCCTGTTTATATACAAGGGGGTGCTGAAAAGTTCCTGGCTTCAAGAGTATTACAAAAGTCGTGGTTCGAACCCAATCTTCCGAGTTCTTTTACAGGGCCAGAGGACCCCTGCAATAAGTGTGTGAATCTGAGAGGGGAATATTTTGAATAAAACCATAATTAACTGGTCCTCCTGTATTTTCTTTTACCCAAAACCAGGAACTTTTCCACATCCCATCATATATATATATATATATATATATCGCCGCGATCACCATGACCGACCAGGCTATCAGATGGTCACAATGCGCTTTGCATTGTTTTAGCCTTCAAATGACGCCTCCCCGCTGGCTAAGCGAGCAGAACAACAGAAGAAAGAGTGAGAGAAAGTCATAGAGAAAGAGTACAGCAGGGATCGCCACCACCCCCTGCCGGAGCCTCGTGGAGCTTTAGTTGTTTTTGCTCAATAAACACTCACAACACCTGGTCTGGGAATCGAAACCGTGATCTTACGACCGTGAATCCGCTGCCCTAACCAATGAGCCATTGCACCTCCACATATATATAACCAAAAAATAAGCAACAAGAATGAATCAGTAGTTTAGTACAATTGTTTCATACTATAAACATTTTATTAAAGCTGCAAATATTACAGCAAATATAATGTCAAGTAATCTTCAGCTAAATTTCATAAAGGTTTTCCAAACATCTTAGAGAGTGTAAATATCCTTATAAAGTTATAGAAGTGAGTTCCATGAATCTGAAGTAAGATTCCAAGCAGACTATATATGTTTTCCAACAATACAAAGTTATTAAATTAATTATTGACATCTCAGAGAAGATAAATCTACTCATAAAGATGTGGATATAAATTTCAAGACACATGAGGAAAGATGCCAATCAGACCACGGTTAAGTTCGCATATATATCATCATCATCATCATCCTTAAACATTCTTACTCCATGCTGGCATAGGTTGGATAGTTTGGACCAGCACTGGCAAGCAGAATAACTGCTGCAAGGATGGTTGTGTTTGTCTACACAAATTCATTGCTCCCATACGATGACAACAACGGTGTATGCTGCTGTAGCTGTTCTTTATCAACTGTGCCTATTCTTGGTTTGAAGGTGTAGACACATCTGTGTCTGCTCAATATAAGCTGCCTTGTTGTATTTAATATCATTAATGCCGAGATAAGATTACAGTTTGGGAACAGAGCCGACATATCTACAGGAATATCAACAATGGCCAAGTGGTCTGCTCGTAAAAATTAACCAGCTGAAGACAGATATAAAAAACAAACACAAAGAAATCAATTGAATAGCCAAGTACCACCACCACCACCACCACCACCACCACCACCACCACCACCACCACCACCACCACCATCATCATCATCATCATCATCATTATCCCCATCAACATCATCATCACAACTGTTCAGTCTTTAAACAGTTTTTAATAGCTCAGACAAGCTGACACTTTCTTGATATAATGTCTAACTAAAATTGGATCGGGGAAGACGGGAAGATGGCCGCCCGCTGCTGCTGCTGCTCCATTAAATGATGCTGCTGTGTGGTGAGATGTTTGGTTTTTCTTCTTCTTCTTCTCTAATAACTTAAGTCCCTAATTAAATGGCAGATTTACTCATGTTGCTAAACTATATCGGTTACAGATGGTGTTGCTGCTGCTGCTACTACTACTACTGCCATCAGTGCCAGTAGCATCAGCATCATCATCATCATCATCAGCAGCACCCCCCCCCCCACTGCAACGGTTTACATACACATCACTATGGCAAAAATGTTGCTTATAGCAATCATCCTCTGAATGCAAGCAATTTCCATTAACAGATGATATCGTTTGGTTATGTCGAGTCATCATTGGAGAAGCATCATCATCACCATCATCATCGTCATTGCCACCACCACCATTATCACCATTATCATCATTATCGTCATTGTCATCACCACCACCATCATCATCATCATCATCACCATTATCATCATCATCGTCATTGCCACCACCACCACCATCATCATCATCATCATCATCATTGCCATCATCATCATCATCATTGTCATCATCGTTTCCGTGTCCATGCTGACATGTTGTCACTCACCCTAAACCAGATTTTCAAACCAGGTATTTTCTTTCGTAAAACTGACTGCTCTTCATCACACCAAATCCACAGATCTGCTGAATGTGTTGTTTAGAAGGGGATGCAAACAAACCATCACCTTCATCCAAACGGTGTCATGCACAGACATGTGGATATAGGCATTCACACACACACACATGCACACACCAAATGGCTTGCAAGACAAAGATGTCTCGGCAGAGAGCAGGAGAGGAACTGAGAGAAGAGGCCATGAGCCAGGTGAGGGGTTGGAGAAGGTTGGGGCGGGGACGGAAGCTTAGGACAGAGGATGCACTTGGCTACCCAAGTGAGACAAGGAAGGAGAAGGAGGTGGCAGAGAGTGAGAGAGAGAGAGAGAGAAAGGGCCTATCCACGGGGGGGGGGACAGTGGTGAGAGGAGTATAAGTTGCACGGAGGGGAGAGAGATGTTCCGTAAGGGGGTGGGTGGGTTGAGATGTAAATATTTATTTGGTTAGAGCCGAAGCAGATGGAGGACCTTCTTCTGACTCTCTTTCCTCACTTCTCCTGTTCGTTGTTGTGAGTATGTTTCCTCTTTCATGTCTTTCAATATTAAGGTCACCCGTCATCATCATCATCATTTAACATACAAGTTCCATGCTGGCATGGGTTGGATGCTGGCATTGGTTGGATTTGTAAGGCGTCGGGCTGGCAGAAACATTAGCACGGCGGGCGAAATGCGTAGTTGTATTTTGTCTGCCGCTACGTTCTGAGTTCAAATTCTGCTGAGGTCGACTTTGCCTTTCATCCTTTCGGGGTCGATAAATAAAGTACCAGTTACGCACTGGGGTCGATACAATCGACTTAATCTGTTTGTCTGTCCTTGTTTGTCCCCTTGTGGGCAGTAAAGAAATAGGCATGGGTTGGATGGTTTGATAGGATCCAATGCGTTCAAGGACAGCATTAGACTCCAATGTCTGCTTTGTCAGCGTTCTTACGGCACAATGCTCTTTTTGATGCCAGGGAAGACTGGGGACATTATTCATGCCATCTGCACTACTGAGGTCACTATGTAGCTCACAGGCTATAACCTCTTGGGGGAGGGTGGGGCCAGCTTCACACTAGTATACACGCCCCCCCACACACACATGGTTTAGTGGTTAGGGTGTTGCACTCATGATTGCGAGATCGTGGGTTCGATTCCCAGACCGGGCGTTGTGTTGTGTTCTTGAACAAAGCACTTCATTTCGTGTTGCTCTGCGATCCTTTCGTCATCTGATATGTGCCCCCGCCCAGTTGAACCTGAACAAGTAATGTCGATTTGATGGAGGGAATGAATTTATGTCTACACAAACATTTCATCACTATAAACAAATCATCTGTGGGGTTGTTCGGTAAGAAACTGTCGAGCCCTCAGATGTCGCCCAACAATGGGAGAGTCCATTTTATATATATATATATATAAGTTGGTTATAGGAGGAATCAAATGTAGCATGCAAGAGAGAAGACTAGGTTGGTTTGGACATGTAATGTGTATGAATGAGGGCAGCTGCATAAAGAAGTGCCAGTCATTGAAAATAGATGGTACCCATGGAAGAGGGAAACCCAAGAAGACATGTGTTGAAGTGGTAAGGACCGATCTCAGGAAGTTGGACCTCATGGACGAAATGACAATGGATCAAGGTGCCTGGTGATATGAGGTTCTTGAGAAGACCTGCACACACCAGTGAACGTAAACAACATGAAACTCGAAATATGAAAACATGGAATATGAACATTTTTTTGCGAACAACGAAAGAAACAAATGGAAAACAAGACAAGCGACATAAAGAACGACCCTTCATCAGTTGTCGGCTGTTTTTCTACTCTGTATTTCGAGCAATTCATGACAAGATACAGCTTTGACAAAACAGTTGCTCCCGCAAAGCAAATTAAATAAAATTTGGGATTTTGCGGGGTGTCAAAATTGGTAAGAAAAACAGGACAGTGAAACAAACAGAAAGGGCTACTAAGACTTAACGAGGTGAGGTGGCGGACGCTGGAGGAACTAGCTTCGACAGGAGATAGACAAGAATGCGTCTGATCTTTGCTACTGATCAGAAGGAAAGAAAGAAACTCAAGTTAGGAAAAGAAAGATGGCCAATGGTCATGTGTGCGAAATAAGAGAGCAAAGGAGGAAGAGTGAGGGGGAGAGAGGGACAGACAGAGAACGGTGAATGGGAGAGGAAAAGAATTAGAGAAAGGTTGAGAGAGAAAAAACAAAAGGGGGAGAAGGGTAGATAAAAGGGGAGAGGGAAAGAGAAAGAAAAGTAGAGATAGTAACAGGACAACAGCCAACAACTGATGAAGGGTCGTTCTTTCTGTTGCTTGTTTTCCATTTGTTTCTTTCATTGTTCGCAAAAAAATGTTTGTATTCCATGTTTTCGTATTTCATGTTGTTTACGTTCTATGACGTCCTGTACCCATATATGCATATGTATATACATATATATGTAAGTAAGTACATATATGTATATATGCATATATTTATATATTATTTATATCGCTATACGATTTAACGCCACACATCCGTTTCCAAGTAAGTTTTATCTATATATATAAATGTGTTTGTATGTATGTATTCATATGAGTGTGTGACATGTACACATGTATGTGTATTGCAGTTCTATATTTAAGAGATGAGGAATTATGTACATTATTTACATTATTTACATTTGACAGATATTTGTCCTCATCTTGTTTGTTGTTAACATAACGTTTCGGTTGATATACCCTCCAGCCTTCATCAGGTGTGTTGGGGAAATTTAGAACTTGGGTTCTCATTCCTAAGGTATTCTTCACTGTTATTATTATTATTATTGTTGTTGTTGTTGTTATAGCAGTGAAAATACCTTAGGAATAAGAACTCAGGTTCGAAATTTCTCCAAGACACCTGATGGAGGTTGGAGGGTATATCAACCGAAACGTTATGTTAACAACAAACAACATGATAACAAATATCTGTCAAACGTGAATAATGTAAATAATGTATGTATGTGTGTGCGTGGTTGCGTGAATGTTTACATTCTGTGTTTCACACTGAGCTAGAAGTGGCATTCATTGACGACATTCCCTGTGGTGGAGATGGTGGGGGGTGGGGTGGTTACCCCAGTAACTACATTCTGCAATACAGCAACAACAACAACTCAGAAAAAAAAAACAAAAAAAAAACATGTCCATTGTTATTACACAACAACAAAAGAAAGAAAAGGAAAACAAGAAAATAAGAACTCTTAAAGAGCTGCAAGTGCTACAAGGAAATGGTAGTGCCATATTTTTGGCAAGGACTTACTAAGTGAGTTATGTAAATACGTGAATGATTGTATGTTGGCCATTGAGATTGCTGAAATGCCAAAATTTAATAGAATGATTTTCTGTGACAAGCATAAAAAAAAAACATAACCAATTAACATGTTGAAAACAAACCAAAACTATCCTCCCACCCCACCCCCCTCTTTCTCCCATCCTCAACAATCTCATTCTTGCAAAAAGAAAACAAAACGCCAAAATTGCAAAATATTTTCTTGCAATTGTGGCAGACATTATGTAAATTTCTAACTTGTTGATAAGAGAGAGGCAGAGGGGGGAGAGGGGGAGAGATAAAGGGGGGAGAGAGGGAGGGGGAGAGGGAGGGAGAGGGAGAGGGGGAGAGAGAGAGGGCGGGAGAGAGAGAAGGAGGGAGGGAAAGAAAGAGGGGGAGAGAGGGAGAGGAGAGAGAGGAGGGAGAGGGAGAGAGAGAAGGAGGGAAGGAAAGAGAGAGGGGGAGAGAGGGAGAGGGAGAGAGGGAGAGAGAGAGGAAGATAGGGTGATTTTGTAGATTTTGTGGAGCATGCGCAGCCCAAAGTAATCTGACGGTGCCAGCTTCTTTGGTAAATCAAAGCAAAAGAACGAATCATCGTTCTTGGCTCAGCTCCAAGGAATGGTTTTGTTTCATTCAACAGAATCCACTTGAAACGCTTTGATCAGCTGAAGATTTATGAAACGATGACATTAATTACTGGAGTGGAATCGGAGACATGCTGTTGTTGTTGTTGTTGGTGGTGGTGGTATTTAGTTGCAGCTGAACTTATATGATTAAAATTAAGATCAAAGGTATTCCAGCAGTGACCATCCCATCTTTTTCCAATATGTAGTGAACCCAGGCTCAAATACATACCTCTTTAAGAGAAACTTGGCTGTTATTTCCAGCATATCGTGTGACCATATGGACTCTCATTGGCTTATCTATCTATCTATCTATCTATCTATCTATCTATCTATCTATCTATCTATCTATCTATCTATCCATCCATCCATCCATCCATCCATCCATCCATCCATCTATCTATCTATCTATCTATCTATCTATCTATCTATCTATCTGTCATCCATCCATCTATCTGTCCCTCTGTCTGTTAGTCTATCTATCTCTCGCTCTCTGTCTATAAATATATATATATATATATATATATATATATATAACTGTATCTTTTTTTTATAACTGTGTATATATTTTTCTAACTATAATGGTACACTGTATTCTTCCTGTTTTTATATTTTCATTTTGTTTTAAAGTTGATAAATTTCTTTGTACATCCTTCCCTGAAGATATTCTCACTTGTAGTAATTAACCAAATTAATTTAGTTAAATTAAATTAAATTCAGTCAATTTTTAAGCTGTGAGTGATGATTTGAAACAATTGTAGGTCTGGTCTTGTCAATGTTAATAAATTTTTATTAATCTTATCTCCATCTCCTCTCTTGTTTTGTATAATATCAATAATGCTATATATGTATGGGCCTGCTTTGCTAAGCATTCAACCAGTCACAACTGAGAGGAAGGACACACATGATGGTGAGGAAATCTCTGGGTAAGATATAGCAACCACATTTTCCTCAATGTTGGATTTCCTGAAGACGACACTCTGAATGAAAGCTGTTGAAGTAAATTGAAAAACCAAAATGTGAAAAAGAAACCATGAAATGTCTACTTAAAGGTGGTTTTAGGCTGGACAGTCTGTGTGTGTGTTTCCATCGACCAAATTCACTCCTAATGCATTGGTCAACCCAGAGTTTTAGTAGTAGACACTTTCCTTAGGTGCCCCGTAGTGAAACTCAACTTGAAATCCCAACACACTGTCCTGCCTGCACTGATGTTGATAAAATTTAGAAAAATGAAATTTTCGGAGGAATTTCGGATTGTTCTCTCTTATCCTCCGCCGCCGCTCCAACTCTGTCCACTCATAAATGTCTTTAAAAAAATATTTTTAAAGACGTTTTCCAGAAATTCGTTGCAAGAGTATAAATTACGTAATGTTGATTCTCAAACACAGAAATCTGAACAAAAACCTGTAAAATGTTCAAAGAAGGGTAAATTGGTTGTAACGAGGTCGGAGCTGAGGAGGAATGGTCCAAAACTTTCCCAAGGGAGTGGAAATATCTCCAGGAATCGTTCTATACATTAATAGTGACGACAATAGCATCCCATAATTTCATAAAGAGAACAAAGAGAACTGGTTAAATCTCTTAACCTCAAGAAAGCTTCCTCATTATACCGTTTCCACAGGCACCTGCTTATGTTGTATCGCACATTCTAGAGATATCTTAAGTATTTCAGAAATAGTAGCTGAGATGCACAGTTCCAACATGCTTTACTCTACATAAATGTGATTGTTTTCACCTTTTATCAAATATATCAACGTTCTATATATTGATTATGTCAGATTATTTGCATGGAATTAACGGACGTCATTGTTTTCACGTTCGGTCATTTTATTTGATTCTTTTAAAACCCTTAAACTGCAAGGTAACCATAGAAATACAGTAAGTTCTCTTAAATGCAATATAACGAATTAGTAGTTTTAAAAATCTGCCGGTCAAAGCGAAAAGATCCAATATTTTTACCAAATATCGTTGTTTTCGGGTAATTTATGGCTCAGGATATGAAAAGATATCATGAAGTGAGGCTAAAGTAAAGTCCGCCATAGGACTGTATTAAATGATGGAAATTGAAATCAATTGTATATAAAAAAAACGGTAACTTAATCTTTAGCATTTATTGAGGGAGATTTGGATGCTATTTCCAGGAGCTCAAGAGATGTGAGATGTTACGTTGCTGTTTAGCCAAAAAAGCAAAAGAAATGAAAACGCAAAAATGTGAAAAGTTGAAATGGTGTCAAGCGAAAAACGAACCTGTCTAATATAGGAAAAACTCTCGTAACTGTGCTTATTAGACCCACCACCACCACCACCACCACCACCACCTCACCACCACTGTCTCGAAATGCGAAGAACACATTCGATAATATAGTCCAAGGAATGCAATTTCGGAAAAAAAGATATAGGGCAAAATTGTCTCTGTTAGAATGGCTTTGATGGTAAACCTGCTGAGTCGGGGGCTGACCTGGGGTTAAACAACAACAGTATACCACCACTGCCATCGTGATCATTAACAGCACCACCACCACCACCACCACCACCACCACCAACAACAACAACAACAACAACAACAACAACAACAACAACAAACATAATTTCTGAGAAAGCTGTGAAATTTACCAAGTAGTTTCAAACAACTGACAATCATCTTCGTTTGTGTCTAACAACAGCAACAACAACAACAACAACAACAACAACAACAACAACAACAACAACCAGATATTAAACCTAGCTTGCAAGTTTCCATGAAACCACAAGGATTGCACTGTGAATAGGAACGTGCCAATCATACAATCATATTATCTTGTATACACACACATACACGCATGCACAAGCAAACACACACACACACCACACACACACACACACACACACACACAAAACCGAGAATTTTCGTTTGGTGAAGAACTTCAAGATTATCAAAGTTAATTGGTGTTAGTTTTTATGTCTTGTCTCTGCGAGAGGTGGGTGAGGGCGCAGCGGTAATTTTAGTTCAAAAGATCGCCGAGAGGGGAATAAATGGAGAAGCCCTGGTTTAGCCCAGCCGACATCTGAAATGCTGTGAACCAGACATCCACACTTGATGCTGTTGTTGTTTAGCCCTAGGCCATCTGTGATGAAGTATATGTATGATCAAAAGTTTTTTTTTAAATGCTGGCTTGTGTTATGTGAGGGACATTAGACTGCTATTTCTGACAGGCTTCCTCATTATTGTAATTCAAACTTAAATATTCAATTATCTCAATATAGTTTTCTCGTGTGAGTTCCGAGGAGCGGAAACAATCTCGGTTCTATATTATAAAGGGTCTTTTAATAAAATTTAGGAAAAATATATTCTTAATACGCTCTGACAGATTCGGACGTGAATATGCTAATCGCTGTTGTGTTTCTTCATCGGAGAACAATTCCTGTGAGATTAATCTATGTTCATAGCACACTCAATTCATTAATACAAAAAATAGTGATGTTTCGACACCATTGCGTCTCGTCAGCTCTAGTTAGAGTCATTAGTCTGAAACTATGTCTAGTTGATGAGACACAACGACGTCGAAATACCGAATGTCCCAGAATCCTTTATACTAATAAGTCGAGTGTGTTGAAATACACCGAAAAATGACGACACAGCAGTCAAAAAAATCGTAAAAAAAAAGGGATTTTCATAGCACCTTTTTAATATAAATAATTTTTTGTGTTAACATGGTCCGATTTGAATTTTTTCTTCTACGGAAGGAAGAGCAAGCCTTCTTCTATCATACTCTCAATTTTGGTCAACTTGCGCCGCAGGGTCTCGGAGGAGATAGTGTTAGTTGAAGGCTACCAAACCTGCCATACACAGACAACTTCAGCTTTATATATAGAGAGAGACATTCGTTTCGCTTTCTAGTTTTGCATTTTTCTTGACTGTTACGGTTTCATTGTTACTCTCGCAGATACATGGCATCTACAACCAAAGATCGCCTGTCAGATTCGGTTTAGAGAAGACAACTTTCACAGAAGCTTATAGTTTAAGACGAAGATTTACTTCCGGAATAAACTGTCTTCGATTTGCGTACAAAAACAGCTCCGTGACCTTGAGGAATATAATCAAAATAGAAACAATATATCGATCTTCTGTGCAGCAACGAAATATTCTAGCGTGAAATTGGGTCAGGTTTTGAATAGTTTAAAATATAAAACTGAAAATACTAATAAAAAAAAAAAGAGATAACTGTGACGCTTGCATTGAACAGTCACAACTGTTCGTGTTTTTGGGACTCTCGAGACATCATTTAGTTCCAACATATCATTTCTGTCAGTAATTTGGGGCCTAAATGGAAAAAAATGAAAAATCGATATTCTTTGCTACTCTAAAACAGAAACAAGCCATTATTATTTGACAAATGCGAAAGAACCTCCTCATTTTTGGATGTGTATCTTTATTGATGTTTAGCAGAAGCATGAATATATACATATCTGTGTGTGTGTGTGTGTGTAAAATACAAAATGGGACAAGAACGCAAAACACCCAGACAAATCATACAAGAGAGGAACAACAAAACATCCAGATAGACGATACAAAGAAAACAAGGACGGGTCATTCGGAGTTATGCTTTGAATTCTGTTTTATAAGCACACACACACACACACACACACACACACACACACACACACACACACACACACACACACACACACACACACACACACACACACACACACACACACACACACACACACACACACAATGCGAGGGATAAATTGTCACCATTTTATATTTTTAATTTTGGGCATAAGCAGTTTTTGATTTTGTCGACAATACACTATAGTAGGGTCGGTTGGGCACCGTCTATGAGAAAAACAACACCACGACGCAATTCCCTCTGCCAGAAATTTGCAAACGACATGCTGTATTGCTTGGCATTCGCGCCGGAAGCGCCAATACGAACATTTCAGAGTGTTTGGGTGTCAATCTAAGGACAGTGCAATCTGAGGACATGTACGGAGAGTGATGAAAATCAAACACCTTATCAACATCATGGTGTTTGGAGTGGTCACTATTGATGGTGACGTTATGCCTCCATTCATCTCCCCACATGGCCTCTTACTCAACACAGAGGCCTACATCAAGTGCCTGGAGGAGGTAGTGCTGCCCTGGGTGAAGAGGGTGGCTGCTGGAAGACCTTATGTTTGGCAACAGGACTCTGCATTATGCCACACAAACGGGAGAACTCAGTCATAGCTGTCAGACAATTTTTACGGCCACACTACCCCTAACATCTGGCCACCTAACTCCCCAAACTGCAACCCCCTATGTGTGGGGTGCAGCTGAGCGAGAGACCAACGAAATTCCTTGTAACACCAAAGATGAACTTTTGACCGTCCAAAAGAGTTGCTGGAGATTCCAAAGTCGTTTGGAGTCCGTGGTTGAAGCCAATGGCGACTTTATTGAATAAATTTACTCTTTAGTACTTAAAGATATTTTTATGTAACTTTGGTAAATATATCTGTTAAAATGAGATGTTAGTGTTATTTTCATTTTAGCATAATTTAGACCAGTGCTACTCAAAGTGGAAGCCCGCGGGTGCAGGAGCCATCAACTGCCGTTAGGCGGCGTGTTTCCAATAAAGAAAGAAACAGTATAAAAGGCTTATAAAATGCTTAGGTAATATTGTATTATTTGTTTATAAAATAAACATAAAATAAAAAATATTGTCAACTTTTATTATATTCATTACCGACCCTTTAGAATTGGAATTTTTGAAAAGTAAAAATTTTGCACTATGTAGCTTGTTATTCTCTTTAAGTGAACATTTTTCTGGTTGAAATACACCGAAAAATGGCGACACAGCAGTCAAAAAATCGTAAAAAATAGGGATTTCCATAGAAAAAAAAAGCACCTTTTTGATGTAAATAATTTTTGGTGTTAACATGGTCCGATTTGAATTTTTTCTTCTACGGAAGGAAGAGCAAGCCTTCTTCTATCATACTCTCAATTTTGGTCAACTTGCGCTGCAGGGTCTCGGAGGAGATAGTGTTAGTTGAAGGCTACCAAACCTGCCATACACAGACAACTTCAGCTTTATATAGAGAGATAGATATATTGTTTCTGATATAAATTAATATTACTAAGAAATATTACCGGTCCCTGGCACACTTGGTGGTGGGGGAAGGGACTGCTGGTACGTCACATCAGATAGTTTGCGAATCACTGATTTAGACGACAGTCTATTCACCGCACCCTGTATATATAATCATGTTCTAATATATATATATATATATATATATATATATATATATATATATACTCATGTTTTGAGTTCCATTTTTCCTGTTTGCATCAGCAATCCTATCATTTGGGTGTATTTACGGTGCGTGAATTAAATAAAAATGATTCCTGGACCAATTTCTGTCGCCATATTTCTAATTAATATCCTTCACCTGAGTAAATAGAAGATATTTATTAAACTCTCCTCCACTATTCGTCCTACTGCTGCTACAACGTGGATAATAATGAGTAATATGATGCTCTCTTATTTGTTTGTATGTGATATTATTATTATTATTATTATTATTATTATTATTATTATTATTATTATTATTATTATTATTATTATTATTATTATTATTATTCAGTAGTTTTATTTTTATAGCGTTCTTTCACTTCACTACCGAGCGCAGCTCTGTGTGCCTTGGGTATGTGCTGTGTTTTGTTGTGATGCTCTGATGGTTATTGTATGGAAAGTGTTCTGCGTAGGATGTGTGCAGTGCCTAGTAGTGCAATTTTCTGTATGTTATATGTGTTTGTAAGTCCTGGTGTTTTTGTTATGTATTTGTCTGAATATTTTTTTATCATGCCTAATGCACCTACTATGATAGGAATTGTTTCTGTTTTCAGATTCCACATTCTAGTTACCTCTATTTCCAGGTCTTTGTATTTTGAGAGTTTCTCCATTTCTTTTAGAGACACGTTGTCATCTGCCGGTATTGATACATCAATTAGAAAGCATTTTTTTCTTCATGATCTCTGACAACTATATTATTATTATTGTTATTATTATTATTATTATTATTATTATTATTATTATTATTATTATTATTATTATTGTAGGTCGGCGAGCTGGCAGAATCGTTAACACGCCGGGCAAAATGCTTAGCGGCATTTCGTTACGTTCTGAGTTCAAATTCCGCCGAGGTCGTCTTTGCCTTTCATCCTTTCGGGGTCGATAAATTAAGTACGAGTTGAGTACTGGGGTCGATGTAACTGACTTATCCCCTCCCCCAATATTTCAGGCCTTGTGCCTATAGTAGAAAGGATTATTATTATTATTATTTGGTTCTTGTCTTGTGGTTTCTTCGGATTTATGAACAGAAGTCACTAACGCAAAATACACACAGAATAATTGCAAACTATGGCGAGACTGAGAAACCGGAACAGCCAAGTGCTCCCACGAGCCTTACCTTATGTTTCCGTTAAACGGGACGCCTCAGAAAGCAAGAAGTTTGTGCTCTCTTCTACAGTTCTTCCACACGACTCCAATATCTAGGATTGAATATGCAATTTACTTCTAATTGGTGATATTTATGTAATGTAATCGGTTGATCCAAGGACAAGACAATAGCCTCCACCTGCCCCAATGGGGAATAAATATAAATGTAACTCATGCTACCAAATTAGGATACGATGCTCTACACCTTATCTTATTCTACCTCAGTCATAATAATAGGGAGGAAAATTTATGCACGCACACACACACACGCACGCACGCACACACACACACACCACACACACACCACGCACGCACGCACGCACACACACATACACACACACACAATAACATAGTTAACAAGAGCACTCAGAGAGCACAAACCTCCACCATGGTAACACCAACGTCCTCTCAACGATTAGCCAGAGATGATTTTAAAATGAGAATATCTGGTAATATTCCATGTAAAGTAAAGTAAATATAACAAATAATCCAGGATCCTTGTCCGGTACCGGATCGACCCCAAAATCTAATCAGTTCATGCCAGTCACGAGGCCAAACATCCCTGAAGGTTTCATCTGAATCCATCCAGCAGTTCTTCAGATATCTTGTCCACGGACAAACAAACACGACTGAAAACAACACCTCTGCCTTCGCTAAGGCGGTGGTAAAAAAAAACAACAATAAATCTAAGGTGAATTACAGTCCAACAACTAATGGGAAAATCTTACTGACTTCCAAACCAACTTAAATTAACAGAAACTAATTGTTTCAATTAAACTGAAATACACGCTTCTGTCTCCGAAACTGTCAGACGAGTCTGAAGTGATCGTATATAAAGCTGAAGTTATCTCCACCAAACCATAATAGGTTATGTAAATATTAAGTAGGTATGTTAGAAGGTAAATTTAAACAAAGATACGTCAACCTTTCTTCCACCTTCAGAAATATAGATAAGAAAAAATACAGCAAAAATGATCAAATTACGTTTTTAGATTGAAAGAACATGCTACTGCTTATCAGCACAACGGGGGACATTCGAAAGAGATGCAAACCATACAGAGAACAAAGAGATGCAGCCAAAAAAAAAGCTTAAATAAATCTGTAAAATATCTAAATATCAGATTAAAAATTATCGTCACAAAATGTCGACACTTCAGCGAATACCTTTTGAGATACTTCAAGCAATCAGCAGCGTCTTATTCTATATATCCACCAACTGGTCTTTCTGATCTCACTGCAAGACATAACTCGTAACTTCCAAATATGTATTTCCTACAACAAAATGGCTCAACAACTAATCCTTCACTTTCAACATTGATATTCTATGTATGTATGCATGTATGTATGTATGTATGTATGTATGTATGTATGTATGTATGTATGTATGTATGTATGTATCTATCTATCTATCTATCTGATAGCGAGAGAGAGGAGGGATGTATCTGATATATATATATATATATATATATATATATATATATATATATGTACTCTATTGTATGAAGTAGTATAAATGTGTTCGTGTAAATGCCTATAAATGTATATATAGACACACACACACACACACACACACACACACACACACACACACACACTCACACGCACACACATGCAAACATACACATATATAAGAATTCAAAACCTTTAAGTTGGTTACATTTACGTACATTTCGGAATAAACATGTGTAAACACAAAAATACACATAGTCATTTATTTATATATACGTCTATCTGCACATTTACACACAGACACACACACACACACACACACACAGACACACACACACACACACACACACACACACACAATATAACCCTAAGCCGCTCCCTCACTCAGACACATTATACACTTTCATAGTGTAACGATACCCAGAGATGTAATTTAATTTCCACCTCCTGACAACTCAGCTTCGTATATCACAGCCTTAGAGACGAATAATGTTTTGCGTAATTTATATACACTGAACTTGAAAGGCAGCAGATGATGAGTTTGTTTAACATCAAAAATATAGACTATTTTCTTGCGTACACACTGAATTCCATGGCATTTAATGTATACGAGCAGTATTGCCCGGCGTTGCTCGGGTTTCTTTTCTTATCGACCCTTTAGAATTGGAATTTTTGAAAAGTAAAACTTTTGCATTATGTAGCTTGTTATTTTCTTTAAGTGAACATTTTTCTGGTTGAAATACACCGAAAAATGGCGACACAGTAGTCAAAAAACCTTAAAAAATAGGGATTTTCATAGAAAAAAACAAGCATCTTTTCGATGTAAATAATTTTTGATGTTAACATGGTCCAATTTGAATTTTATCTTCTACAGAAGGAAGAGCAAGCCTTCTTCTATCATACTCTCAATTTTGGTCAACTTGCGCCGCAGGGTCTCAGAGGAGATAGTGTTAGTTGAAGGCTACCAAACCTGCCACACACAGACAACTTCAGCTTTATATATATAGAGAGAGATATAATTCTTTTACCTTGAATTAAGAATCATTGTCTTTTTTTTATATGAGCTGGTAAAATGGCTGGCATGCTGGGCAAATTACTTAGCGGCATTTCGTATGTCTTTATGTTCTGAGTTCAATTTCCGCCAAGGGTTACTTTGCCTTTCATGCTTTCTGGGTCGATAAAAAAGGGTACCATTTGAACACTGGGGCCTTGAAAACTGCCGGCCTTGTGCCAAAACATGAAACCAATGATTAGTAGTTAGATTTTTAGTGTGGGTAGAAACTGCCTGGGTAGTTACCCTGCCGAGATGAAACGCCTTGCAATAATATATGCACGACGTAAGAAAAACATTTTCATATATTTTACAACTGTCACACTACCATACATACATACATATATACATACATTACACCCCCCCCACACACACACACACAATGGAGATGTACCCTGCCCAGTGATTCGATTTGAAACTGTGTCGAAAGTAAAACAATTACAATTTGGAAGACTCCTGTGAAGCCATTCAAAAACATACAAGAAATGTTAACTTCACTTCTTTGTTTCATTGTTTGTTCTGTGATGTCGAAATTTTCATCGCTTCAAACTGCGACCCGGTCACAAAATTTATACACAAATATTACGTATGTGTGTGCGTGTGTGCGTGTGTGTGTGTGTGTGTGCGTGTGTGTGTATCAAGTAAGTTTCTCCCACACAAAACCCCTTGAACTACCCCGATAACAAAGGACAAGTGTCCATTCCCAGATTTCGCCAAAGACCCACAGATACATATTTAAAGCAGGACTTACAAACCAAGTCATTTCACTCGGGTCATCACTCAACCGCCTTTCCTGAAATATATTCGGGGCAGTGAGTCGCACTCCAACCTCTACTCCGCCTTCCTCTTCCAGCTGTGATTAAAAGTATTTGATGAGGGGTTAGGAGGTCAGAGGTGTGGATGGTTAGGCCAGAGTGCAAAATCCCCTGACGTTAGCCCTCCTCAACCTTGTCTCCCACGGTTCATCTTTCGCTCCAGCCGCCCATCAAGAGGAAACTGCCTGCCTTTCCCTCGCAAGAAAAGGGCAATCCTCATGATGGGTGCGGCTAATAGTTGGATCGGTCCCACATCCGTTAACAACTGTTCGACATGATTACAGAAGCAAGCAACAAACAGGCGCCAAACGAGTGTAAGGAGGACGATCATTTCGCCCTCTGCGTCCTTCGGATAGGTCCAGCTGATTTACGCTACTGGGTCTGTACAGTTTATCTCGAAGAGGCCCAGCTAACAGCAGTGCTCTACCCGTACAGTTTATCTCGTACCAACAAAGGACCCCTGTAACACTGCCGGGTCAAGGGTTTTTCACAAGTTGTCCGAAGAGATCAGTTGATCTATCTTCATCGACACTCAGGGTTATAAACCCAGAATAATACTTTCTGACGTAAGCGCGTGGTCAAGCATTTCTCGACCACAGATGGTTGAAAGTAATCGGAAGCCAGACTGGAACTCGGTATAAAAGCATTAACAACAACAACAACAACAACAACAACAACAACAACAACAACAACAACCTCTTTTATTGACCTCAATGGTCCAATGCTTTGGGAACAATAAAAAGAGGAAATGCTAAAGAGAACGACAGACAAGACATAGCGGCGGCGGTGAAGGATTTCGGAGTAAAAGAGTGAGATCAAAATATAGACACAATTATAAATAGATAAGATTCAGCAAAGTTAATAATAAACAAGAACTAATTAATAAGAAAAAGTTATCACCAAGATGCGTTGGAGAAATCACACAGGGTTGATTCAGGGCAGCCTATATGCAACCGGAAATTGTCCCGATCCACCAAAAGCCTTACCCCAGCTCTTGTCCCCATCGAACAGCTCCATCTGATCCATTTAAAATTTACTGACAGGCAGCACCCCCCTCTCTCCCCACCCCCATATCTTAAAATGATATTTGACAAAATTGGTGAAGTAAACTGAGAAAAAACCCCCCCCTAATCCTCAAACCTTTCGGCCCTGTCTCAGATTCCTTCATCGGTTGAAGGAAAACTAGAAACGTTCTTTCATGTCCAGTGTTTGATAATTTCGCGATAGACACGACTAACAGCCAGATCCGACCCGCAAATGAGAACAGCTGTTTGACATAAACAGTCGTAATACTCAAACACTGAACGTCCGTGTGTCGGACAGTTTCGGCATTCTGCTCTGGTGGTGCCAAATAAAGATTTTCAAAAGTTGAATTTCTTAAAAACCGGAGCTAAAAACGAGAAGTTGAAGCTGATGGAAGTCCTTTAATCTTAGAAATATAAAACTATGTTTATTCCAATAATTTACCAAATGTAAGTATTTATAAACCTTTTTCTATATAAATATCGTCCAAATTTGGGCAGATGCGGTTTAAAATAGCAACATTCTTTCGTTATTGGTACATGAAATTATAGGAAAACAAAGGCATTTTTTTTTTATGAATCTTAGTTTCGGGTCGTGTTTTTCTTACGGGACATATTATTTGTGGATAAACAATAAATATACAATGCACACACAGCACAAAACATATTTTAATCGTTATATGAGTAATAGAAATTGAGGGGCTCGTAATTTTAACATAATAATTTATAATATACACAAAATTCTAGAAATGTCGCATCGAGAAAGCTCGCTCAGAGATGGGGCACTCAAACATTTATTGTTCACGAAAATCTTGCAGAACAGAACGAAATTTTTCAACTTCCTAGAATTGGTTCGGATGTTGATTTAGCAGCTGACAATGTCCCCTCAATTTTATTTCACAAAACACTTTAATTATCAACAAACCCTGGCTTTATGCCAATCCCACCCCCACCCCTACTCACCATTTCAAATTATGAAGCATCGATAATGATAATGATATTAGAATATGGAACCAACTTCTCTTAAATTGACTTATAGCAACCAAAATTCTTCCATGTCAGATACAGTTCGACAAAATAAAATTGGTGCCTTCAGAAAGTGAAACTAGTCCTAAGAACATTCTAAACAACGTCCAGGTACCGACTTGGCCTTGATTACGTAAATCCAGAACAGATTAAAAAGCAGCCATGAACACGTTCGTTGTCTTGTATGAATGAAAAAAATATACAGAAAAACAGGGAGAGATTATCAAAAGTGGAACTAAATTGTTAGGAGACAGATTACCAGAAACTGATGCTAAATTTATAAAACAAAAAGGTGGGGAGCGGATATAGCAAAACAAACAAAAAATAGCGCTAAACTGATTACAGTGCCACGTGTACGTCTCAGACAAGTTTGCTTGTTGGCGGCTTCAACACGACTGAAAACTCGTGGAGTTTATCTTGAACAGACAATGCCTACCACTTCTCCCGTAATACACTCTGGCAGAACTTTCGGAAGTTGCCCCCAGTCTTCTGAAAGTCCCCCCCTCCAGAAAAGATTACTTAAGCTGTCCTAGTCGATACCCACCCATCATCACTTTTATCCTCTATTAACACTCTTTAGAATGTGAAGGTTGGTTTTCCCGTCGACTGTATGATGAAGCTGGTAGAATAACACTGATAATACTTTCTAAGCTGAGTACAAGACCTGCAGTTTATGAGGGGAGGGGCAATTTGATTACATCGACTCCTGTGTTCAACTGTTGCTTATTCTATCAACCCCAAAATATGAAAACAAATTTAACTTTCGCAGAATTTGAACTCAGGGTGTAAAGACGCCGTAAAAATACCGCCGAGCATTTTGTCCGACACGCTAACGATCCGCCAACTCACCACCACCGCCACCACCGAACTACCAGGCCAACATATTAAAGAACGGCAGCTTCCCAATATGTCGTGTATGTCAACAACAAAATGAAACGATTGATCTTATTGACTCCATGTGCAGTTTTATTGCAACAGGCATGATAGAGCTGCACAATATATTCACTGGGTAATTTGCAAAAGCCTGGACTTGCCCCATGAAAAAAACTGGTGGGAACACAAACCACCTCCTGTGCTCGAAAATGACCACATCTCACTCCTCTGGAACTTCACCATTCAAACTGACAGAAAGATAGATGCAAATAGGCCAGACATCATATTGAAAGACTTCAGATAAAAATCATGCCTCCTCATTGATATGACTGTCCCAATCGATATAAACGTATCTGTCAAGACCTACCAAAAACTGACCAAGTATAAAGATCTTGAAATTGAAATTAGCAAAATATGGAACCTGAAGACTAAAACAATACCTGTTGTCATAGGTGCCCTAGGAATGATAGCAAAAGAGGTTAATTGCTACCTAGCTCAGACATCAGGAAACCTGGAAATGGCAGAAATTCAAAAGATAGTGCTTATGGGAACTGCCCATATTCTACGCAAAATACTTTCTATGTAATCTAAAATTTTTAAACAAACACATAATTTTCTTATGGTTTCTTAAACATTCTCTAGAACAACACTATGTACAAAACCAAATATATGGCATCCTAGGCATAACAACATCACGAACTTCTAACTTGTTGTCTCTTGTGGTCTCTGGGTGAGACTTGGAGCCAACTTGTACAAATGCAAAGCAAAAGTCAAACAACAACAACAACAACAACAACAATAATAAAACCAAGAATAGGAAAACCATGAATCACCAGTGGCCCCGGAATGGAGATACAAAGAGAGAAACAAGAGCTTTGTAGGTAATTGCCCGAAACTCAAGTCCTTAACACTGATTCATGAATAAATGAGTGGAAAATGTTGAGCATTTTGTAAAATGTGGATTGAGAAGGAAAGAACAAACATTCCATCATGATTTGGTTTGTCACAATGCAACTGGTTGCAACACTTCAAACAAAGGACAGCACAACTTGTATCAGAGAAGTCTCTAAATGAACTAAAGATTCTTTGATATTCAGGCAGAACAATTTAGCAGAGCAGCACCTTAGATCAGGTATCGTTATACACAACATGGTATTAAGGGACCACCTCATAAAAGGAGTTGCAATTCCTGCTCGCAAAAACATTGCAAAGAAGTAGAAAAGATCTCAAAAAACAAAAACAAAAAAACATGTAGAAACATCAAGAATGTGGAGCTGTCCAGCGGCAAAAGCCACGCCAGTTACGACTTGATTCAGTTCGGGTAAAATTATGATACCAACTGGACATGAGAAAGTTCCAAAAATCTGTCAAAGGCCGTTTGTTGTGGCTCGACACTGAATGAATAACCGTTGCGTTGGATGAAGCATGAAGCAGGTCATATCTTCAGGTTATGACAGACGCTTATCATCCGAGTGTGCTCTGAAGTCTGACCCTATATCCACTTGCATTTCAGCCCTTATTGTCTCCTTCCAGGACGCCCGTTATTCCCATTAGAAAACACGTTGGTACTTCATGTTATCCAAAAGTGAAACCCTCCACATGATCAATTCACTCTCCTTTCTTTTCATGTTTCAATTTTCCCTTTGTTTTCTTCTACAAGTTTCACTCTCCAATTTCAATTACGTTCCAATTCGACGAAGATAGCATGATAGGCGCGAGGGCCCCACTGCTTCCTGCTTCCTGATCTTCTGCTCCTCGACGAGGTGGGATTTGCAACTGGTGGTGCTCTGGAAACAATAGTTTTTGGCACCTGTTGTTATTGTTGTTGTTGTGACTGTCGTTGTTGCCGCTTTTGCTCTTGCCCCCCCCCCCATTCTCTCTCTCTCCCTATTTTCTCAATTGCGCTTCACAAAAAGCCCTCGAGTGGATCTTAATGTCACCGATATAGCAGATGGGATTTCTGTTTTATACAAACAGTCAAATGTTTGTATACACTTTTTCTGTCCCCAGAATATCTTAATGACCCTCAACCGACCATATACTGTTTCCTTCTTATCCTTGCACAAACAACTTGCCCGTACTGTGCCGCAAAGGTAGTAACAAACGAAGAGCCAACGTCCCTGACAAAGACCCTTGTATTGTGCGGCTCTAAATAGTGCGGCGGCACCAGCTTGTGGTCTCAGGTATGTGACGCAGTAAGTCAGCCTCTCACCTTGCCTTGTCATCGGTGTTTCGCTTACTAAAATACTTATCGCCCACACATCCATCAACGCCTCATTCAACATTTTTCTTTATTTTGAGGTTATTTAAACCCCACATCATTTTTGTTAAAGCAGTCATGTTGCCTTTCCATCTTGCCCTTTCCTGTATACATATATACCTCGGCTGAGAAGGCCCTGCCCTCGAAGCAGACCTCTTCCATGTCTTTTGTTTATCGTGGAGCCAAATTGTGTCAATAGATTCATTGTGGTTCATCAAACAACCAAAAACTGTTATTCTTCTTACAAAGAAATTAATTTAATTTGATTTATTTTAATTTTTGTTTGTCAAAGTTAACAATGTGAGTTTGTTCAACGTAACTGTCTTTTGTTTGTCTTTTTTACTCTAAGAAATTCCATGTGAAGGTATAAATGCTGCTATCTTTGGTGTGTGTGTGTGTGTGTGTGTGTGTGTGTGTGTGTGTGTGTGTGTGTGGCTGCTTTTAGCAACGCCTCGATGGATGTCTTGTTTCTAAATATTTTAGGTCTTTTTTCCCTTATTAAATAGGGGAAGAACACTAGAAGAGGTTCCTCATCTTCAAATAACGGGTCCACACAAACGACACAAAAATAACTGCAGCCAGTTTAATTTCGATATACTTACACACGGATGCACGCACACACGCACACACGCACACACACACGTATGTATGTATGTATGTATGTATGTATGTATGTATGTATGTATGTATGTATGTATGTCATTGTTTAGTTATATTTCGTGATTTCTTGCCAATAGAGAAAGAACCGGTTTCTAACCTTGATCCAAGGCTTCTTCATTGGAATTTCAACATCAACAACAGAGTATGTTTACCTGTATGTGTGCATACGTGCAGTATTTGGAGTCAGTACAGGTGCAGATTTGTATGCTTTATGCATATAGTTGCACATCTAGACATGTGCATACATACTTCAATGATAAACTTCTGGAAAGTTTTACAGATTTTGACAGTTCCATTGATGGAATGGATCTGTCGTCTTCGAACGAGCTTTCTACTTTCTCACTTTGAGAAGCCCAATTTCTCAAGATTGTTACTTGTTATCCCGGTGCGCCAATAATTACAGGTACAGACCTGAACTTGTAATCTGGTTGAGTAACTGCATGTATATATTATGTATGTATATAGTATGTATGTATGTATATATGTATGTTGTATGTATGTATGTATGTATGTATGTATGTATGTCATTGTTTAGTTATATTTCGTGATTTCTTGCCAATAGAGAAAGAACCGGTTTCTAACCTTGATCCAAGGCTTCTTCATTGGAATTTCAACATCAACAACAGAGTATGTTTACCTGTATGTGTGCATACGTGCAGTATTTGGAGTCAGTACAGGTGCAGATTTGTATGCTTTATGCATATAGTTGCACATCTAGACATGTGCATACATACTTCAATGATAAACTTCTGGAAAGTTTTACAGATTTTGACAGTTCCATTGATGGAATGGATCTGTCGTCTTCGAACGAGCTTTCTACTTTCTCACTTTGAGAAGCCCAATTTCTCAAGATTGTTACTTGTTATCCCGGTGCGCCAATAATTACAGGTACAGACCTGAACTTGTAATCTGGTTGAGTAACTGCATGTATATATTATGTATGTATATAGTATGTATGTATGTATATATGTATGTTGTATGTATGTATGTATGTATGTATGTATGTATGTCATTGTTTAGTTATATTTCGTGATTTCTTGCCAATAGAGAAAGAACCGGTTTCTAACCTTGATCCAAGGCTTCTTCATTGGAATTTCAACATCAACAACAGAGTATGTTTACCTGTATGTGTGCATACGTGCAGTATTTGGAGTCAGTACAGGTGCAGATTTGTATGCTTTATGCATATAGTTGCACATCTAGACATGTGCATACATACTTCAATGATAAACTTCTGGAAAGTTTTACAGATTTTGACAGTTCCATTGATGGAATGGATCTGTCGTCTTCGAACGAGCTTTCTACTTTCTCACTTTGAGAAGCCCAATTTCTCAAGATTGTTACTTGTTATCCCGGTGCGCCAATAATTACAGGTACAGACCTGAACTTGTAATCTGGGTTGAGTAACTGCATGTATATATTATGTATGTATATATGTATGTATGTATGTATATATGTATGTATGTATGTATATATGTATGTATATATGTATGTATGTATGCATGTATATGTATGTATGTATGTTTGTATGTATGTATGTATGTATGCATGTATGTGTGTATGTATATTAAAATACACGAGGTCGCAAAAGGCTCCTTTACGGAACTGTAAATATAACATTAATCTGACATTTCTGACATCGGCAAAGCAAAGCCACACTTTGGGCGGGAATGGGTGGGGTGGGGTTTATCAGCTCAAACACTTGACTGAAGCTATATTCTGTTGCTTGCAGGAAGAATGGAAGCAAAAGAGGTCCCGTTGCGATTTGAACCGAGAACGTACGAGGGCTGAAAGCTAATGTTGCAAGTCGTTTTGCTCGAATGTCTAACAATTCTATCAAATAATAATTACCATCCTAAGAAAAGGTAAATTAGCCCGGGGGGATTCGAACCCAAAACGCCAAATTCAAAGGGCAATGATACTGAGTGTTTAGTTGAGCAACTGCTACACGGGGAAATATTTCACATCATAACTCTGATCATAAGATAGTTATGACTTGAAAAGTTGGTCAGAAGATGATGGTAACCTCTTTCACATTTTGGGCGTCTAACTTAACTGGTCCTCCGTCGGTTACGAAGACGAGTATTCCAGTTGATCTGAACCGTGGAACAGCCTGTTCGTGAAATTAACGTGAAAGTGGCTGAGCACTCCACAGACACACGTATCACAGGCAGATTCAGCGAGACACAGAATATGACAAGGCTGGCCCATTGAATTACAGGTACAACTTATTTTTGCTAGTTGAGTGGACTGAAGCAATATGAAATAAAGTGTCTTGCTGAAGGACAGAATGCGCTGCCGGGAATCGAACTCACGACCTCGCGACCGTCAACCGAATACTCCCAACTTCTGCGTTTGCTAGCAGAAATAGGTGAGCGGTTGGCAAAACAATAAAGGGCTTGAGTATTGAGTCGGGTCTCTCGAAATCCCGAGTTCAAATTGCGCCGAGGGTAGCTGTAGAATTCATCCTTGGACGAATCAAAACAAAAATATAGACCACTTAAATATTGAGGTCCATCGAAACAACTGCTCCCTTCTCCCCAAATTTGGGGCCGTGTGTTTATATGAAACATCAATATTTAGTGAAATTTCTGGATGTTCCGAGATCAAATCCCGCCGTGGTTCGACTTTACCAGCGATCATTTCTACAGTTGATACAAGTACCAGTAATATGCTAGGTTATATTTCAACTGGCAATCACCTGTCGCCTCATGCTACATCCCCCACCCCCCGCTCAAACAGCACAACAGAAATTCCCAGCCGTGGACCATAATTAGAAATATTTCTCAAAGAGAAGAAATGATATCATAAAATAATGGCTCCATAGATTGCAACAGGTGAGATGGTGACCATACATATTAACACTGTGTGCGTGCATGTGTGTGTACATGTGTGAGTGAGCGTGTGAAGATGTATGTGTGTGTATGTGTGTGTATGAGTGTGTGTGTGTGTGTGTATACCTGCAT
>NC_043007.1:29896166-29906166 GCF_006345805.1 Octopus sinensis
AGAACTTTACCAAATAAATGCACCATTTCTTATAATATCGGTTAATCTTCTATGCAGGACCTCTCAAACCCTCCGTATCTCAATCTTCCATTAACCCCTGCAATCAGCATTATTAGAGCTTCACAGGAAACGCTTTAAAGGTTTACAAATAATCTTAATATGAATCAGCTTGGAAGGCTGTGAGCTGGCAGAAACGTTAGCATGCCGGAGAAAATGCTTAGCGGGATTTCGTCTGCCGCTACGTTCTGAGTTCAAATTCTGCCGAGGTAGACTTTGCCTTTCATCCTTTCGGGGTCGATAAACAAAGTACCAGTTACGCACTGGGGTCGATATAATCAACTTAATCCGTGTGTCTGTCCTTGTTTGTCCCCTCTGTGTTTAGCCCCTTGTGGGTAGTAAAGAAATAGATATAATCGACTTACTTCCTCCTTGGGCCAAAACTTGAAACCAGCATCAGTTGCTCGTTTCTACGTATTTTCGTACGTGTGTTCGAGCGTTACGCCTTTAATTATGGAACGTCACGGGAGACATAATCGAAATTTTTAGCACAACGAAACACTATGATGAAGATTTGTGAATTTAAGTAAGAAAATAAAACGTGCGAGTCATTAAGTGTGACTGAAACGATCGGTTGCCGGATAAATAGCCTGTCGGTTGTAGTTAGGTCCCTTCATATGAGGAACCAGATATCATTCAGGTAAAATCTACTTTCTTGTTTCCATGATCCATGACCTGGTGCAGAAATCAGGATGAGATTCCTTTTCTAATCCCCTCTTCTAAACTGTCCACTTCCTCTCCACCAACCCCTAATCCATTGAGTTATATCTTTGCGTCCTTATTAAACCTTATCGATTCTATCTTAATCCTTTTACTATGAAAAAAAATTCCACCCCCGTTGCTATCAATCTCCCCCGTCATCGCACGTCTGATTAATTCCTTAATCCGTTCTCTCTAAACTTTCCGTGCCAGGAAAATCGCTCAGTTTTCTCCACCCGGATACATGTTCCTGTGTCTAAGTGGATCGAGCAGATTACAAACTTGAGCTAAGTGAAACAAGGCGAGAGTGGAGATGGAAGTGCTGCCCTCTAGTAGATTTGGTGATCCTTTTTGTTGTTGTTGTTGTTTACGATCAAACATACTCCAATTGTGACCTTCCCTTATAGTCTTCCTTGGAACCAAGAATCATTTTATCCAGTCTTTTTACTAAGATGGCAATATGTGATTTGAGGGAGATTTGGCTACTTTTTTTGTAGGTTAGTTCGTTTACTAAAGGGTGAGCAGGAAGTACCTAGAATGGTCTAGATCAGTGTTACTCAAAGTGGTGGCCGCGGACCGTTGCCGGTCCATGAGCCAGCAGCTGCCGGTACACGGTGAGTTTCCAGAAAAGAAAGAAATATTATAAAATGCTTATATAATATTGTATTATTTGTTTACAAAATAAAAATAGGATAAAAAAAATATTGTCAACTTTTGTTATATTCATTATATATATTGTTTTCGGTATAAATTAGTATTACTAATGAGTGGCATAATTGATGAACTAGAAGGCAAAATCCTTTTACGGTTCCAACATCCTTTCCCATTTCTGCGTTCAAATTACGCCATGATGTGCTCTTACATATTCCAGTACAGCGTGCATTTGAGATTCGTAAATGGATTTGGTTGTCTTCCTAACAATATTTCTCTCACTTTGTGTTTTGCCTTGTTTTTTTTCTTCTGATAACAGCTTTACGCTCGAAACGTTAAGACATTTCCTTTCTGCGTGAAATTGCTAACAAAAATTTTCATTGTATTTCAGCTTGTCTTTCTATATTTCCATAAGTTTATCTATCTATCTATCTATCTATCTATCTATCTATCTATCTATCTATCTATCTATCTATCTATCTATCTATCTATCTATCTATCTATCTATCTATCTATCTATCTATCTATCTATCTATTTATCTATCTATCTATCTATCTATCTATCTATCTATCTATCTATTTATCTATCTATCTACCTATCTATCTATCTATCTATCTATCTATCTATCTATCTATCTATCTATCTATCTATCTATCTATCTATCTATCTATCTATCTATCTATTTATCTATCTATCTATCTATCTATCTATCTATCTATCTATCTATCTATTTATCTATCTATCTATCTATCTATCTATCTATCTATCTATCTATCTATTTATCTATCTATCTATCTATCTATCTATCTATCTATCTATTTATCTATCTATCTATCTATCTATCTATCTATCTATCTATCTATTTATCTATCTATCTATCTATCTATCTATCTATCCTGACCCGCCTGTTCGGGACGACTTTCGGGCCAGGGCCCATGGACAACTTCCAGAGATCCCTGGCCTGGCAGTGCTACCGAGAAGCGCTACCCGTTCGGGATAAGCTCTACAGACACGGCTCGAGAAACACAGGGCCGACCTGCCCGAGATGCGGTCAGAGCGACGAAACCGTTCTGCACGCACTCGTTCAGTGTCCACCAATTTCCGATGGGCTGTATTCGAACAACTGCTGTCACGTGTGGGACGAGTCGGTTTATCAGCTGAGTCTATCGTCAATATTGTCACGCCTCCTTCCTTCAAACGGGAAGGAAGAGCTATTTTCATCATCCTTGTGGCTATGGCGAAAGAATGTATCTGGTGGACGCGTCTGAAAGGATTGGAGACAAACACTTTTCCTCTCTGGTCAATCTCTCATCAACTTCTTCAAGTACCACTTGAAAAGGAAAGTGAGAGTAGAGAGGCAAGTTTGTCTAGCGAATGTTTTAAAAAAAGATGGGTGAATGTAGCAAGAATGGCACGTATGAATGACGAAGCCACCTTGAGCATAGTCCTATGAACCCAGAAATCGAAAACAAGAGTTGCTTATTTGCAAAAAAAAAAAAAAAAGAAATATAAAATGTGACTTCATTGACGAGGTTACCGTGGTCTTTTTCCGCAGGCTTTTCTTTCACGGTAAACCTCACCTGTCCTCCCCTTTACACTTCATATTGACATTTCTGTGATAACGATCCCTATTGATCATTTTTTTTTTCCTCTCCCCCCCCTTTTTTTTTTAACCCCCCTTATTTTTGTCCTCTTTCTCTCCTTTTACGATCCCTTTTGATCGAACCTCCCCCTTCCCTTTTTTTTTTTTTAATACCTTCAAAAGAAAAGCTCTACCTTGTAATTTGTTCTATCTGTGTGCAGCCCTGTGTGGCTAATAAAGAAACATATCTATCTATCTATCTATCTATCTATCTATCTATCTATCTATCTATCTATCTATCTATCTATTATCTATCTATCTATCGATCTATCTATCTATCTATCTATCCTATTTATCTATCTATCTATCTATCTATCTATCTATCCTGACCCGCCTGTTCGGGACGACTTTCGGGCCAGGGCCCATGGACAACTTCCAGAGATCCCTGGCCTGGCAGTGCTACCGAGAAGCGCTACCCGTTCGGGATAAGCTCTACAGACACGGCTCGAGAAACACAGGGCCGACCTGCCCGAGATGCGGTCAGAGCGACGAAACCGTTCTGCACGCACTCGTTCAGTGTCCAACAATTTCCGACCTGTGGGCTTATGTCGAACAACTGCTGTCACGTGTGGGACGAGTCGGTTTATCAGCTGAGTCTATCGTCAATATTGTCACGTCCGCCTCCTTCCTTCAAACGGGAAGGAAGAGCTATTTTCATCATCCTTGTGGCTATGGCGAAAGAATGTATCTGGTGGACGCGTCTGAAAGGATTGGAGACAAACACTTTCCTCTCTGGTCAATCTCTCATCAACTTCTTCAAGTACCACTTGAAAAGGAAAGTGAGAGTAGAGAGGCAAGTTTGTCTAGCGAATGTTTTAAAAAAAGATGGGTGAATGTAGCAAGAATGGCACGTATGAATGACGAAGCCACCTTGAGCATAGTCCTATGAACCCAGAAATCGAAAACAAGAGTTGCTTATTTGCAAAAAAAAAAAAAAAGAAATATAAAATGTGACTTCATTGACCGAGGTTACCGTGGTCTTTTTCCGCAGGCTTTTCTTTCACGGTAAACCTCACCTGTCCTCCCCTTTACACTTCATATTGACATTTCTGTGATAACGATCCCTATTGATCATTTTTTTTTCTCTCCCCCCCCTTTTTTTTTTAACCCCCCTTATTTTTGTCCTCTTTCTCTTTACTATCCCTTTTGATCGAACCTCCCCTTCCCTTTTTTTTTTTTTAATACCTTCAAAAGAAAAGCTCTACCTTGTAATTTGTTCTATCTGTGTGCAGCCCTGTGTGGCTAATAAAGAAACATATCTATCTATCTATCTATCTATCTATCGATCTATCTATCTATCTATCTATCTATCTATTTATCTATCTATCTATCTATCTATCTATCTATCTATCTATCTATCTATCTATCTATCTATCTGCTCATTGCTAATGTATTGCATTGTATAATGAACTCGAAAATTTTAAAATTATGGAAAAGTAATGGCAAACATTTTTTTTAATTTAAGAATTTCGTTAATCAATGAATTACAAATTTTAAGAATTGAAAGAATTATTAGCTCGATAGCGATTTAAAAGGAAAACGGTAAAGTGCATTTCGTTGCCTGTCGAATGTTGATGAATTTACTCAAACCGTCCATTAAACAAGACAATGATACAAGCATTTGTGTGCATGTGTATGTGCGTGTGTGTTTGTGTGTGTGTATGTGTGTGAGAGTGTGTATGCGTGTGTATAAATATATGTATGTTTCTACTAAATATTAATATAATTATACAAAGACTCATATTTTGATTTTTATCTTTCCCGTTTGCATCATCATCATACATACACACACACACACAGACATGCATGTATGGGTGCAGGACGTCACCAACGGTGCAAATAACATACACACCAGAGATCGATACAAGACGTGGACAGTAATTACAGGACAAAAACGAGAAAACAGCGAGAAAAAATGGAAAACAGGACAAATTGACACAGAAAAAGGACCGTTCATCAGTTGTCGGCTGTCTGTTTGTTCCTCATTTCGAGATGTGTGTGTATGTGTGTTAATGTGTGTGTATGTGTGTGTGTGTGTGTGTGTGTGTGTGTATGTATGTATGTATGTATGTATGTATGTATGTATGTATGTATGTTCGTATGTATGTATGTATTGAATATGTATGTATAGTGAAGGAAAATAGAGAATGAAGAAATCTCGGTAAATATCTGAGTCAGTGTTCAATGCGAAAAAAACCTGGCTCGCACAATGTTTCCTGATGAATATAGAAATTCGAATAGGTTATATATCCCCAGGCAATCCATAAAAACTGTAAATCCGAAGTTAATCACAAATTCGTTTCTCCAGAAATCGCAGAATATAACAATACTCAGATAAAAAGAAACGAAGATTATGTTTTTAAATAACTTTATTTATTGTTACGAGCGTTTCAGATGTATGTCCATGGGAACTCCTTCCTCGCAATACAATGATTTGCATGCATAATTAATTTGATTCCTTGATGAAATTAGGCAACGAAATGCAATTTTCTTTTGTATTTAAAAGAAGAAATGTGGTTATGTAACCAGGCCTCGAATTAGGGAGCGGATGCACCGATGTTGTAATGCATACTTTCATGTCTGTTTTGACCGAGCACTTATATATAGTTACCGCTCCTGAAGAACTGTTTGTCCAAGAGACACATGTCATGATTACTACAGTTACACATTCTACTAGGTATGTAATCAAAAGAGGTCTTATATATTAGTGTGACTGTTATTACCCAGAGGAGATAATAAATTATTATCGTCATCTTTTCTGCACTTGATAAATGTTGCATTAGTGGTAGAACCGGGTTTGTCTATACATTCTAAATAAAGAAACCTACTTTCACTCTTTCTGGCGGTATTCAATTTTATAAAACTAATAGCCGTTATAGCATCCACTAAATTCGGTGTAGTGGGATATGACATCTTCAAGCTATGTCTATTGAATATCTTTCTAGATCTGCTAGAAGGTAGAAAGTGTCTGTTTAACGCATTAAAGAAAATACCCAGGATGTCTTCGGATACATGAATTCCAAACGGAGAATTATACCATGTGATTTTTCTATTAGTCCTTCAAATTTTATGAGTCTTGTTTTCAAAGTTTATACTGGTTTTGTGCTGGTTTCTTCCCTGTATTGGCTACTTGGTGGTTGTGTGATGTATTACGATTGTTCCCAAGATCAAACGCGTTATTATTAAGCTTAGTTCTCTTATACGGGCCTAGGTGGCGCCCAGTCTGTAAATTATCCAGGTATTATTCTTGATATTAGCTACAGTGTGGAAAAAGTATACTTGAGAAGTTAGTCATTGTCATATGATGGGTAACACTCTAGTGTGTGTGTGTGTGTGTGTGTGTGTGTGTGTGTGCGTGTATGCATATATGTGTATATATATATATGTGTGTGTGTGTGCATATGTATGTGAATATGTATGTATGTTCATATATATATATATGTATATATATTTATATGTATATATTTATGCGTATCTCTCGCTTTTTCTCTCTATGTAGTTGAAATTTATAGAAAAGCCAAAGACGAAGACAGGTGTATGAACAACAAACAGGTGTATTACACACCTGAGTGAACTTGGTTGACAAGTGTTTTGATCTGAGATTGTGTCTTGAAGGTAAAACGATTCCAGCGTCGAAGAAACACATTGAAAACGTTCAGCGACATACAAAGACGGTTAACTCAACCAGTTATTAATTGGTGTCAAATTTTTCGTCGCACCAACTGTGACCTACTCTCTCACGTGGTTCCACTGCCGCGTCGGACAAAGCCCCATAGTATTCCTCTCACTCTGCCCCACTCTCTCTGTGTCTCTGTCTGTCTCTTTTCTCTCACTCTCTCTCTCTCTCTCTCTATCTCTCTCTCTCTTCTACATTAATGTCCATACACGCCAACATTTAATCCTACTCAACTCTCCATCACATTTTCAACTCTTTATCAAACAACAGCAACAACGCTAGTGATTACCGTAGTAGTAGTAGTAGTAGTAGTAGTAGTAGTAGTAGTAGTAGTAGTAGTGGGGCAGTAGTAGCAGTAGCAGCAGCAGCAGCAGTAGTAGTAGTAGTAGTAGTAGTAGTTGTGGTGGTGGTGGTGGTGGTGGTAGCTTAGACAACAAGTATATATGAGCAGCAGCAGAAACAGCGGCAGCAATAAAGGCCAGCCGCAGCTCCATCCCTGACAGCGAGGAAACCAATAACACCAGAAGCAGCAGCAGCAGCAGTAGCAGCAGAAATCTCAACAGCTGCTACAGTATCAATAATGGTAACAGCAGCAGCAGCAGCACGGGTGTTGCAGCTGATGGTGCTGAAAGTGATGATAATGCAATGTGCAACAACGTACAAGAAGCATTATCAGCTGCAACTGGGGGGAATCAATGGGGAAACGTGTGCAGCGAGGATGGCGGCGGGGAGGAAGGGGTTTTGGGGGTGAACAGGCTGAAGGAATGTGTATGTGTGTGTGTGTGTGTGTGTATGTATCTCTCTCTCTCTCTTTCTATACACGCGCGCGTGTATAAGTGAAATCGAGAAATAAAGGCAAAAAGAGGGATAAAGATAAAAAAAAAACAAAGCGAAACCAAAAATCTAGAAAAATAAAAGGAAGGAAGCTGGGGGGGGGGATAAAAGATGGAATGAAATTGATACAGAACTCGAAAAACGTGTGAGCGAGAGCAGAAAACAAGAAGGGCAGGAAGAGAGAGAGAGAGAGAGAGAGAGAGGAGAGAGAGAGAGAGAGAGAGAGAGAGAAGAGAGAGAGAGAGAGAGAGAGAGAGAATGGAAACCGATGAGAGAGAGAGAGAGAGAGAGAGAGAGAGAGAGAGAGAGAGAGAGAGAGAGAGAAAGGAAACGAGAGAGAGAGAGAGAGAGAGGGAGAGAGCGTGTGTATGAGTGTGTAGGTGCTATTTCTAGTAAATGGAGTTCCGGTATGTTTCAGGAGAGAAGACAGACGAATATTGTAACGAATGAATGTAACAACAAACCATTTATTTAGTGGTGGGGATGGTGGAAGAGGTGGAATTAATAAAAAGCTGTGACCCCCCACCCACTCTTTAATTTCTTTCTCAACCCAACCATCCGTCTGTCTGTCTGTCTGTCTATCTATCTATCTATCTATCTATCTATCTATCTTTCTATCTATCTATCTATCTATCTATCTATCTATCTATCTATCTATCTATCTATCAATCTATCTTCATGCTTCAAAATTATCCATACATTCTCTTTTTCTTTTTACGTAAAACATTTGTCAACCGATCAAAGCAGGCTTGGCTATACTATAACTTTCCTGGTAAGATCTAATAGGCCGAAATATTACCATGATTATCCCCCCTTGCCTTGATCAGGCATTCACATAAACCAGAGATTCTCAGACAGGCGCTGAGCATGTGGAACGAGGCGTGAGACATTAAGGGGCGGTGAGGTAACATAATCAACATTCTGAAAGATAGAAGTCAGGCAGTAGAGGCTAATGGAGCCACCTCTATGAAAATACAAATAGTGAGCGGTGTTCCACAGTGATCTTAGGACCACTGCTTTTTATAGTGACCCTCTCAGATATGCCCACAAGTGCCCGGATAGCCACCCTTGCAGGCTACGCAGACGATACGAAAGTCTCGCAGAATATACAGAACCCCAGCGATGTTGCACACCTGCAGCAGGAGTTGGACTCAATCTACAGATGGGCTGAGGATAATAATATGCAGTTTAATGCTGAAAAATTCCAAGCCCTGCGCTACCAGCATCCAAAACTGAATATGAAGCTTACAGGGTACACCGGTCCACAGGGAATTTCAATCCCAGAGCCTAAGTCTGTGAGGGACCTGGGTATCGACATGAGTGATGATACCTCTTTCCAAGTGCACGTTACCATGATGGCGACAAAGTGCAGACGACTGGCTGGATGGATCCTAAGAACTTCATCAGAACCAGAGATAAGGAAACAGATGGGTCCTTGGCGGACATTCGTCCTCAGCCGCCTGGGATTACTGCTCACAGCTATGTCACCCACCAGTGTGAAATTAACAGCGGACCTTGAAGCAATCCAGAGAAGATTCACAAAGAATATCGTCTCTTTGCAACGCGGCTCAGCTACTGAAAGGTTGAAACAGCTAAGACTCTACTCCCTGAGAGAAGACGGAAAGGTATGCAGTAATATATATCTGGAAGAGCCTTGAAGGAATTGTGCCAAATTTTGGCATTGAAAGCTACACCAATGCCAGAACGGGACGACACTGCATAGTGCCAAAGATCCCAGCAATGCTGCCCATTCAGGCTACCAGGACCAGCTTCTGCAAACAGCCTGGGTTTCAAGGGCCCCCCGCTTTCTAATATTCTCCCAAAGAGAAAGAGAAGAGCGAGAGGAGAGAGAGGAGAGAGAGAGAAAGATATGAAGGAGAGTGAGAGAGACAATGACAGAGACAGAACAAAAGATAGAGCTGGAAAGAAGAAGAAGTGAGAAGGAAGAGAAGGAAGGAAGGAATGCAACGAACAACCGACACCGACACCGACACGGCTGAGGCTTCACTTCACATTCTATTAACAGAGTAACATCGGAATAAATGATATCTTTTAAACAACCACAGGTAAAATACCTTTTATCTTTTACTTGTTTCAGTCGTTAGATTTGCGGCCATGCTGGGGCATTGCCTCGAACGGTTTATTCGAACAAATCGATTCCAGTTCGTAAGTTGCTTTTTTTTTTCTTTGAGCCTGGGACTTATTCTCTCAGTCGCGGACGTAAATAAACCGACATTGGTTGTCAAGCTGGACACACACAAACATGAACACACACACGCACACACACACACACTCATACACATACACACACATTATATATATATATATATATACATACACTAGCGTAGCTAGAGTGTGTGACGCCCCCGGATCCCACATAAAACATATATTACCTACAGCAGACCCAAAAGTGACGAACCGCTAAGTGATGGGAACGTAA
>NC_043007.1:29913666-29928666 GCF_006345805.1 Octopus sinensis
TAAAGTTGCATTAAATCCCTCTTTGTATATCTATCTATCTATCTATCTATCTATCTATCTATCTATCTATCTATCTATCTATCTATCTATCTATCTATCTATCTATCTATATATATATGCATGCATATATAGAAACATATGCCCGTATGTATGTGTGTATGTTTATGTGTGTTTGTGTGTGCCTGTGTTCGCGCACATGTGTATATATATATATATATATATATATATACATACATAAATGTTCGTTTTTATATATTAAAAACAATTGTAAAATAATCTAAATACTAAAGAATTACACACGTTTCTTTCATACTTTACGCGTTTATTGAACTTTTACAAGGAAAAGATAAACAGTGGATTCAAAGTTTCGACTTGCTCACCTTCGTCAGGCTGTTCTTTACTGAGGTTCTTTTGGACTTTGTATAGTCTTTGCCAAGTTCTTTCCGTTGGGGCGGGAGCGGTTGTGCTATGTAAATTGATAATTAGGTATGATGGAAGGAGGTCGGGGGAGTAGTTGTGTAGAAGGTGCTTGTAGGATGTGGACTGAAACTATATATGCGATACATATATATATATATATATATATATATTATTTAAAGGAATTCCAACTCTGTCTGTTTTTTATGTTTTATTTATATTCTTTATAATATTAATGTAGAATATCTATATATATAAAACTGTAGTTGTGTGAGTGTCTGTCTCCTACGATTTAGATTCCTAAATCCTCCCACATTTTGCGGTGCAGTTTAACCAAATTCCAGTATCTTATAGTCGTGATTAATATCAAGCCCGTCTGGCTATTAGCGCGCGTCTACGATGAGTCTACGATTTTAAAAATAATTTAACATCATTTTTTATTCCATTTTAATGCATAATTTTTCGTGTGTCGATGGCGGCGGAGTTGGCGTCCACGCTCAAACACCTGCACCTGCGTTTGCTTCTCCCCCTTCTTCCCTCCCTCGTGAAGCTGTGGGGAAGGGAGTTTAAGGAAATCAACGTCGTAATGCGTTGTCAAGGAGACCAGCGTTCTTTTAGAACAACGACTTCATGGCTTAAAGACACCAAAACAGAAATGGCTAAGAAAGCCCGAATTGGCATCTATAAAAGAAGTAACTCTCTAAAAATGCTTATATAGTTATTTCCCTTACAAACCCGAGCAACGCCGGGCGATACTGCTAGGAGAATATATAGTATAAATAATATATATATATAGTAAAATGAAAGGAAGTGTTGATTGTCTTATTGAATAGATGAAATGTTGAATATCAGATATTAAGGGACTAGTGTACTTTCATGCGTTATAGCAGTCTTCAAGGTCCCAGGTTGTGACAGGAGTGTTTCAACTGTTTCAACTATATATATATATATATATATCGATATTTACATACACACACGCGCACGCGCAAATTCTATTTTAAAGTATGAGAACAATATCGATTTTTAGCGCAGGCACCATGTCATGAATTACTTCGACCTCATTCCTCAACTGGTAAGTTTATTTCATCGATCCCAGAATGATAAAACACCAAATCGACTTCCGCAAGATTTGAACTTAGAAGTGAAAGAGACATGACAATCCATCGCCCCGCGGCCCCTTCCAACATTTTGTCCCTCGTTCCACCAGCTTGTCATTTGAAACAACATTAATCAATGGTTAATGTGAAGGTGCGTGGCTTAGTGGTTAGGGTATTCAACTCACGATTCGTAAGGATTTCAGTTCGATTCCCGGCGGCATGTTGTGGCCTTGAGCAAAACACTGTATTTCACGTTGCTCCAGTGCACTCAATTGGCAAAAATGAGTTGTACCTTTATTTCAAAGGGCCAGTCTTGCCACATTCTGAACCTCCATGAGAACTATGTCCATGGTGCGCATGTCTGCGAAATGCTCATCCACTTACACGTTCGTTTCAAGAGCTGGCTGTTCCGTTGATTGGACAAGCTGGAACACTCGTCGTCGTAACCGACGGAGTGCCAGTTAATCAATAATTAATATTGATTTTCCTTGCCAAGTAATTAATTTTCATTAACTTCATAATGTTGCTTCTATTAAATATGTTGACACTAAATGAATTTCTGGGATTAGCACATTGCAACAGCCGCCCCATATCGCGCACTTAAGATGGGTCGCAGTTACCCCGATTTTGCGGAGGAAATCTGCAGAACGCCTCAAGTCTCGATGGCGACCGGCACAAACTGATGACCACCGGTCAGTCACCTCCGTTCTTTTATATTTCTCTTGTCTGCATTTCGAGCATCGATATCCGGGTTTGCCACCGATGCAACGATGCTGGAGTCGCAGAATTTGTCGCAGCACGTCGCGTCCCACGTGAACCATTATACAAGTAGAATGTTAAGTTCTCATAAGACGAATGACTCTGGAATACTTTTGCCACCGACGGGTAACATCAGCAAATATGGCAGACATGCAAGAATTATAAATCAACATTCATCAATTTTTTTATGCTCAAAGAAAATTATGACAGGAATACATAAGAAAAATATTCATTATCTTAAAATAAAATTAAATAGACTTATTTCTCATTTGTATAACCCCTCCCACAACGACTATCACTTACTCCCCCTCCTCTTTGCGTATGGTTCCTTCTCTCTTACTGTGTGTACTCATTGCGTGTCACCAAGCCTAGTATGTACACTTTAGCCTGCATTCTCTCTTCCTTTTATCCCCCCTCTCTCCGTTCTCTATACGATGTAAAGTGTGACTGGAAAAAGCAGCCAACCAACCAACCAACCAACCAACATTCGTATCAGTTGTTTTTATTGTTGCTCGTTGATGGATATGGATTTTTTCATTAACGAATAATAATTTCTAATTATCTTTTTGATGATCGATGCATTTTGTGAATTGATAGGTGGCGGTTGGTAATGAAGGTACAGTATTGTGATTCTGTGAAATATAATATAATATAATATAATATAATATAATATAATATAATATAATATAATATAATATAATAGAATGGAAAGCAAAGACGAAATGGAAACAAAAAAAAAAAGAAAAAAGGAGAGAAAAAATGATTTAGAAATGAATTAGTTCTGATTTCGGTCGGGGGTCAACAATTTCGAGGTGAAAGGTAAAGCGATTCCAGTTCTTGGTTGCTATTTAATTTTAACGATCCCGAAAGAATAAAAATCGATGTTGACCTCAGCGGGATTTGAACTCAGAGACAAAACAAATAATGCATAATATATAAAGCATCGCTGTTTCTGACGAGCAAACGATTCGGCCAGCGTCGCCGGAGGAGGATTAGAGGAACTACTGAAAGCTGAGAGGGGGGGGATGAGTTGGAGAAACGATTGGGAAAGGAAAGAGATGCAGAGAGAAAGAGAGAGCGAGAGAGAGAGAGGGATAGGGAGAGGTAGAGAGAGAGAGGGATAGAGAGAGGAAAACAAGAAATGAACTGAGTAGAAAACCGGAACCGGAAACATAAGTATAATATATAAACAAGATAAAAAAAAAGCGGCAAACTGGAAGTGAAAGTAGCTTTTGGAAACGAGGCTGGCAAATTGTGAAGCTGACAAGAACGCGTTGCGCCTAGGCGTGCGCGCGCGCGTGAGTGTATTGATTTATTTTTCTTTGGTAGGAGAGAAGAATTTAGGGGAGAGGCGGGGATTCAATCATAATGGGAGAGAGAATATAAGGAGAGGCAGTAGTAGTAGTAGTAGTAGAGAGAGAGAGACAGAGCAAGGGAGAGAGAGAGAGAATGGAGTGGGATAAATCGTTTTGATAGAGAGGGATAGAGAGAAGAGGGGGTAGTAAAGATTATTTATGGAGAGAGAGAGAGAGAGAGAGAGAGGAGAGAGAGAGAGAGAGAGAGAAGAGAGAGAGAGAGAGGAGAGAGAGAGAGAGAGAGAGAGGAAGTTGTTAAGAGCAATATTTAGACTCGCGATGCCGAGTTGTTTAGCACCAGGTCAATCCTGGTCGAATAGATTAATGATTAACGTTTGCTTGACATTAATGATTGAAGCCTCTTCGGCCATGACTATCATGTCCTTCAAGGTGTATGAAAAACTGCATTATCGAATGTGTCACTTTCGCAAAAAAGAAGACTTGACTACTATTTCTAGCAAGACGACGGCGATGTCGAGGATACTTCCTGAAAGTGGCATCTTGAGGTGGTGGCGTGTGGAAGTGAGGTGTACGGAAGTGGAGTGAGTTGTGGTGCATCATGGGTATGTTGTGATCTGGCGTGACAGGTTGTCGTTTGGTATTAGCAGTGGTCACGTGTCAGCTTCACTCTCATTAAACATTGACTTGAGTTGCTGAATAGAGATGGTAAACCACAACTAGACAACTACGTTTACATGTGATGCTCACGACACACACACGTGAGTATAACAAAGACGAATAAAGGTGTATTAAATACCACACGAAATAATTTTTTGATTTAATTGAAATTATTTCTGCTTCCAGAGAAGATGGAACAATGGTGACAAGTATGACCAACTCCAAAAGAAGAGAGGACACGATTCCAACAATCAAGAATTCTTCAAAATATGCGATTAAAGAAAAGACAGACTGAGTGTCTGAGGGTAAGAGGAGAACCGTGGACACGTGTTTCTCTCTCGATAAGCATCGTCAGCACATCACTTGGCATGACCGGTCTCCCCTCTACTAATATACCAAGTCGTAGGACAACGGGAAACTCATCCACCCGGTACAAACACCACAAAAACACACCACACATATTGTCTACTACAAGGACTAACTGCAATCTGGTTGTGAGATGGATGAAAATGTCTTTTTAAAAATCTCGCAAAACACAACGCAGCATCCACTACAACTAACCACAAACTCATGGTTAGAATATATTACAAGGATTTCAAATTTTGGCACAAAGCCAGCAAGTTTAGGGGAGGGGGAAAGTCGATTACATCAATCCCAGTATACAACTGGTACTTCTTTTATCGATTCCAAAAAGGATTAAAGGCAAAGTCGACCTCGGCGGACTCTGCACTCAAAACGTAAAAACAGTCGAAATGCCGCTAAGCATTTTGGCCGGTGGGCTAACGATTCTGCTAGTTCACCGACTTAATAATAATGATAATAATAATAATAATAATAATAATAATAATAATAATAATAATAATAATAATAATAAACAGGCAAAGGAATATCTAAGTGAATTCCGAATACAAAAAATTCCAGAATTAAACGTACTAGAAACAAGCTAAGGCATGAAAATCCATGCTAAAACTGCTGCCTTTGATATTCTGAATGATAAATGGCAAGAAAAACCTCTCAATGGCAAATACCCAAAGAGAGGTAATAATGCCGATGTTGACAAAGCCCTTACCCATCACTGGCTAATGACTTCTGGCTTAAAATCAGAAACAAAAAAGTTTATCATAGCAACCCAAGATCAATGCCTACTTACAAGGAACTACCAGGTCAACATATTAAAGAACGGCAGTAGTCCAACATGTCATGTATGTAAAGAACAAAATGAAACCATTGATCATGTTGTCTCCATGTGCAGTTTTCTTGCACCTGCAGAGTCAGCAGGCATGATAGAGCTGCACAATATATTCAATGGGTAATTTGCAAAAACCTGTACTTGTCCCATGATAAAAACTGGTGGGACCACAAACCACCCCCAGTGCTTGAAAATGACCACATCTCACTCCTCTGGAACTTCACCATTCAAACTGACAGAAAGATAGATGCAAATAGGCCAGACATCATATTGAAAGACTTCAGATAAAAATCATGCCTCCTCATTGATATGACTGTCCCAATCGATATAAACGTATCTGTCAAGACCTACCAAAAACTGAGCAAATATAAAGATCTTGAAATAGAAATTAGCAAAATATGGAACCTGAAAACTAGAACAATACCTGTTGTCATAGGTGCCCTGAGAATGCTAGCAAAAGGGGCTGATTGCTACCTAGCTCAGATATCGGGAAACCTGAAAATGGCAGAAATTCAAAAGATAGTGCTCATGGGAACTGGCCATATCCTACGCAAAATACTTTCTATGTAATCTAAAATTTTAAAACAAACACATAATTTTCTTATGGTTTCTTAAACATTCTCTAGAACAACACTATGTACAAAACTAAATATATGGCACCCTAGGCATAACACCAACATGAACTTCTAACTTGTTGTCTCTTGTGGTCTCTGGGTGAGACTTGGAGCCAACTTGTACAAATGTAAAGCAACAATCAAACAACAACAACAACAACAATAATAATAGGAGTGTAGACATCCTAATATCAATTGATTTCGCTTTCTGTGTCGAACCAACACAGAAAGCGAAATCAATTGATGGGGGGGGGGGGCGGTGTCTACACTTCTACTTGTATTTCTACAAATGGGAAGACTGTTTCAAAATATATTGCTATATTCTCCGTGAATGTTTATGTATTGTGAGAGACGCGTGGCTTCGGAGAGTTTTAAGTTTTCTTGCAAGCAAACAGGTACATATTATACTCTGACTTTTTATATATATATATTGCACATTTGGATTATGTTTGTTGGTCACTTTATCATTATTTAAAAAAAAAATAATGACAACTTATTTGAATTTTGAATATATATATATATATTATATATATATATATATTGCACATTTGGATTATGTTTGTTGGTCACTTTATCATTATTTAAAAAAAAAATAATGACAACTTATTTGAATTTTGAATATATATATATATATATATATATATATATACAGGGTGCAATGGGTTGTCACCATTTTATATTTTAATTTCGCGTACGCACCTTGTTTGTTTTTGATTTTGTCGACTACACAGTACAGTAGGGTCAGTTGGGCACATGTGAGAAAAGCAGCATCATGACGCAATTCACTCAGCCAGATATTTGGAAACAACATGCTGTACTGTTGGGCATTCGTGCCGGAAGCTCCAATACACACATCTCAAAGTGTTTGGGTGTCGATCTGAGCACAATGTAATCTGAGGATATGCACCAAGAGTGTTAAAAATGAAACATCCAGTCAACATCATGGTGTTTGGAGGGATCACTAGTGATGGCGACGTTATGCCTCCATTCATCTTCCCACATGGCCTCAGACACAACACGGAAGACTACATTAAGTGTCTGGAGGAGGCAGTACTGCCCTGGGTGAAGAGGGTGACTGCTGGAAGACCCTATGTCTGGCAACAGGACTCTGTACTATGCCACACGAGCAGGAGAATCCAGTCATGACTGTCTGACAATTTCTGTGACCACATCACCCCTAACATCTAGCCACCTAACTCCCCAGACTGCAGCCCCCTTTATTATTTATCATGTGTGGGGCGCAGTTGAGCGAGGGACCAACAAAACTTCTTGTAACACCAAAGATGAACTGAAGGCAGGAATTATAGCAGCATTTACCAACTTAAACAAGGAGACCGTCCAGAAGAGTTGTAGGAGAATCCGAAGTCGTCTGGAGGCCGTGGTTGAAACCAATGGCGATTGTATTGAATAAATTTACTCTTTAGTATTTCAAGATATTTTTTATGTAATTTTGGTAAATATAATCTGCTAAAATGAGATGTTGGTGGTATTTTCATTTTTGCGTAATTTAGACGACAGTTTATTCACCGCATCCTATATGTATGTATATGTATATGTGTGTGTATGTGTGTGTGTGTGTGTGTGTGTGTGTGTGTGTGTATGCTACACATATCTTTTATCTTTCACCTGTTTCGGTCATTATACTGCGGCCATGCTGGGGCACCGCCTTTTAGTTGAATGAATTGACTCCAACACTTAATTATTTAAAGCCTGATACATACTCTATCAGTCTCTTTTGCCAAACCACTAAGTTACAGGGATGCAAACCAATACCTGCTGTCAAGCAATAGTGGGGACAAACACAGATGCAAAGGCACACATACATAGATGTATGTATATATATATATATGTGTGTGTGTGTGTGTGTAAAAAATAATTAAGATTCAGTTGAATTAGGTACTTAAATTGAAGCACCAAGCCATTTCGTTATAGTCTGCGCAGCTTGGTGAATAAAAGGCAAATAAGTAACAAGGATGTCCAAGTGTCAATGCATTACGGCCGTTTCAAGCGGCTTCATTAAATCGATCAATGAAAACATTGCATCAATTTAAAAGAAACCGTTCTCCTCAGACGCAGACGACCATATTGATTTCCAACATAAAGGATAAACCATTTTAATAGAACAATTTACATCAATACTAGAAACCAAAATAGTTACATTGTTACCCTTTGCTATGTTTATTGAAAATCTATATGCTCGTCTGCTCTGAGGAGAGCGGTTTCTTTCAAATTGATGTAATGTTTGCATTGATCGATTAGATGGTGCCGCTTGAAACGGCCGTAATGCACTGATACCTGGACATACTTTTATTTGCTTTGTATGTATGTATGTATGTATGTATGTATGTATGTATGTATGTATGTATAAGTATATGCATGACGGGCTTCTTTCAGTTTCCGTCCACCAAATCCAATTACGAGGCTTTGGTCGGCCTGAGGCTATAGTAGAAGACACTTGTTCAAGATGCTTCGCATTAGGACTGAACATGTAACCATGTGACTGGGATGCCAACTTTCCAACCACATGGTTCCGGGTTCAGTCACGCCCTGCGCATATTTTAGTACATGAAAATTGTATATTCCGTTTGAAAACTTGTTGATATAAGCCATGGGAACGGATGCGGTGAACGAAGGTTAAATAAAACATGTATCTTGTATATATTTCACTGTATTAGGTTTCTATATGTCATAAGACGGGTATATATAATAGATATGTCATACAGCTATATATATATATATATAAAATAGAAGAAACTCGAATTGCTGCCGTGTGGTTTCGAGTTCAGTTCTATTGCGCAGAATCTTGGTCAGGTTTCTTCTACTACAGCCCTGGACTGTGAATGAATTTGGTAGACAGAAACTGTGTGGAAGCCTAACGTGTATGTGTGTGTATTTTGTTTGTCCTCCCACACTGCATTACAACTGGTGTTGATTGTTTATGTCCCCAGTAACTTAGCGGTTCGGTCAAAAACCGATAGAATAAATACGAAACTTTATTAAAAAAATAAGTACTAGGTTCGATTCGTTCGACTAAATTCTTGAAGGCGGTGCCCCAGCATGGCCATAGCCCAATGACTGAAACAAGTGAAAGATAAAAGATATGCGTATGGAATACATGCTACATTGATTATTGACAAAATACAATACTTTTTGGTAAATAAACTTCGATCAGAACGAAGCCTGTCGAGATACGTTACGCTTCAAAAATTGTAGATGAAAAGTATTTTGTATGTCTGTTATGGAGATGTTGTCCTCCTCCGTTTCACGTTTTATTCACTTCTTTACCGAAAGAGTAAAATGTATTTTCATTTAAATTAATTTCTTTATAAAACTTGTGGAAAAGTTAATTAAAAAACCAGGCAAATAATGGCGAAATTAACCTAAGTCTATGACTCTGCTTACGTTTCAGTGCACGAAGTTATCTTCAGTATTGCCTGTATTTATAAGGAAATCCATGCCACTTGTAATACAAACAATTTAAGATATTTCAGCGACTAGAGGATGTGAGATAATTACTAAATGTCAATTAAAATTAACTCCAGTTGAGAAGGTGAGATAATCTCGAGATTTAAAAATTCTCCAAAGTTGACTGACGTACCATTAAGGAAAAGGCCATGTTTATTGTGTGGAGATAAAAAGACAGCCATGGACACGTGTTTCTGACTCAGGAGCCACCATCAGCACAGAAATTGCCTGACCTTATCTTCAGTAGTCAAAGGACCTGGGTAGTTTGAGAGTCAAAAATATGAGAGTCAAAAGTCGAAAAAGTATATATATTCTGTTTCGTTCGTAAGTTCTTAGCTGAAGAGTCTTCGACCAAAACAGATTATTTTAGTGCCCCACCCCCCACGGTTATGGATTAAGCGAATGTGTATAAGTGTGTGTATGTGTGTGTGCGCGTGCTCGCTCGCGCTCGGGAGTCAGGACGAAAACTGTTACAAACGATTCTAGATTATCCAAAATAGCAAGAATATATTGCCCAAATCGCAAAAAGACAAAAACCCCAAAAGGTCTTACCTTATATATGTAGACACACACACAAAATGTCGATGTATATAGGTATTCCATTTGTGTCTAGCCACGTTTGTGAATCGTGTCGTCGCCGTCATCGCCGTCATCAGCCGATGCTTTCATCGGTTTCAACGCTATGAGATTTGGATTCCAGAATTTGTAGTAATAAATCGACATAACCAACGACAGCAAACACACCATAACCACATAGATAAAAACCACCAGAATTTTACCAATCATTTCGGAATATTTCGTCTGTTTTTCAGGTGTCATTTTCGAAGATATTTCTGCTTCGTTCGAATCAACATCGTTCGTTTGTTCTGCTGTGTCCTGCACCGAACGAGAGCGTAATTCGGTATCGTCGGCCGACATTTTGGATTTATTTCAATGTCCGAAGAACCAACCAACAATATTATCAATATTATTAATATATATATATATATATTTGTATACGTATATTATATTGTATTATGAAGTATGTTATGTACAACGTTGTACTGTTCCCAATTGCATTGTGTTGTTACAGTGCAATGTTATACGACATCATATTGTTAAGGTATTGTATTTTGACACTTGATGTTTATGCCATGCAATGGACCGTTGGCTGTGAGGCAGTCATGAAGTGTTGCTTGGCCACAGACTCGACACTGTGCTGTGTATGTTGTATACCTCGTCTCCTATTGATGTTATATCTTCAACTAAATCGACTTTACATCGATAAACAACAACAACAACAGCAACAACAACAACAACCACAATTAACTAACACAGTGTGTGAACACTGACGACATGTGTTGGGGACAGACTGCAGTCAAAGACACTCGATAATAACAACAACAACAGCAATAATAATAATAATAATAATAATAATAATAATAATAATAATATAATAATAATAATAATAATAATATAAAATAATAATAGTCACTTCTTGGCGACTACCACTGCATTTATTTCTAATACCACCACCACCACCCCACCACCACCACAATCATACCAACGACGACATGTTGTTTATATTGAATTTTGCAAGAAAAGTAAAAAGTACACTGGATTAGATTTCTTTTGAAAATCGTCTTAATTTAATGATGACGATGATTATGCTTTTGATGATGATGGCGTCGTTGATAATTACACACACACACACACACACAATGTATATGTTTGAGTGTGTTTGTGTGTGTGTGTGTGAGAGAGAGAGAGGGAGAGAGATGGGGGACGGCAACAGCTGTTAAGTGTTTGCGAATGTTTTCAAATAACCTTCAAAGGTGAGAGCCACGTAAAGGCTGAACGCTGTAAAGCGTAGGATCGACCAAGTGTTTGTGGCAGTTTCTAGAAGCAATCGATATTATGTCATTAATGGAAGCCAATGGGTGAGGGTGGCCTGGGAACGATTGGAGGCGTTTTACGAAGACGATATGAATCATTACTTCTGCTGTTCTTTGATGTCCAGAATTAGGAAGGAGACCCCGGATGTCTTTGGCCTAGAAGTGTGTCAAGGGCATTGGCCCAGGACCAGGAAGGTTCAGGAGCTGCGAACACTCACCACCCATCCCTAAAATTCGGGTGGGTAGGGGGACACTGAAAACGCTTTGAATATTCTCCTGGGAAACAGAGTTGGGCACCTCCAAAGAAAATTTCGTTCCCGCAGTTATATCCATGGAAAGCTTTGATTGTTCGGGTAAACTGTAGAAGTATGGTTATGTTTATAACCGGCAATATCTGAATCTGAGAGATACACATACAAGGCAACGAAGCCATCCCGTCACCGTCTGCGTGTCCCGAATATTCGACATAAGACAAACTCGCCAAATGGACAATCATATCAGCATTTTCTAAAATAATAATAATAAAAAAAAAAAGAAAATGATGAAATGTTTTATTTGTCAGGTATCAAATAGGCAAGTCTTTATTCAACGTAAAACAGTGAGAAAAGGTTATGAGACAATTTCAAGCGAAATTTCTTTTGGCGATTTTTCCTACAACAAAAACGTTTCCTTATAATCGACCGTGAATTACTGATTTGAGGTGTTTGTTGAGCAGCTGTTATCAGGAGCAGAAAGGACCCCACTATTAAGCGACCTATTAGTTTTCTTTGATAAGGAACTGTGGGTAGCTTCCTCATCTTAATTGTCTTAATAAAAGAAGTTTTGACGAGGATTTGGTTGAAAGGTTTAACGTCAAAATGATTTCTCTGGCCAAACCGTCATTAATTTCTTCAGGCACCTCCCGAACAGAAAACTAAAAGTTGAATGACAGAAAGGATTTACTCCCGTAAATATTATGAAAAGCAGCTGAGAGAAATTGGGTTAACTGGAGCTACGTAATTTGTGTGACCGTGGGTGGATAACAACAACTGAGAGAGGTTACTTTCGTGTGTTCGGGTTAATCTGGGACTGTGTGGAGGGTGACCCGAATGGTTCTGTGGTTAGCCCTTCATTTGGGCCTCATTTTTTGTTGCTGGTTCTTTTTGTATTCTTATTATTTATTTGTTAACGTATTTTTATGATTGTTAATGTTGGTTTTACAAATGTACTCCTTGTTAATTTCCCTATGTGTCTTAGTATCTGAGTTCAAATCCTGCCGAAGTCAGTATGCCCTTCATATTTCCAGGGGCTGATGAAATAGGTACAATGAAGTAGAGGGTGTGATGATACAATATACGGTACTTGCCTTTACAATGTCTGTCGTTGTGACTATTTTATCAGTCCTTATACAGAGTTGTTAGAGTGTTGGACAAAGTATTTTTTGAAGTTAGTTACATCCCTTAAAGATCTATGTTCGAATTCTACTAGGGACGGCTGTGTTTTGTCATGGTTCTGGGTTTGATAAAATAAGTTCCACCCAAATGGGTTCGTTTACAGCTGCGTAGTTGAGACGTTCACTTCGCTACTCTGGATCTCGGCGTGTGGTGCCATTCCTCAGCTTCTGGAGCAAGTCCCTTCTACTACAGCTCCCCCCACACACACACATACACACACGTATAACCTATGAACTGTTGCATCCACACACAACTTCCTTCACCATGACCACCAAGTAGAGGAAGATAACATACTCCTTCTTGCCAAAGGAAGGCAGTGAGTTACCCTTCAAGATAGAATCGAGTGGAAGCTGCAACTACCCTGCACACGATAACAACCATTGGATATTCGCCCATAGATCAGCACGGGCAAGGAACGGTTTCGTTGGCTTGCATCAGAAATTGGTCAAGTTCCTGGCGGCTTTAATACGGACAGAGTTTATAGAGTTTAGCACTAACAGCCCTTCGCTCTGTGAATCTGAAAATTCTTCAAAAGTGACAATTCATTTTGTGCCTTCGACTGTTTCCAGGCCATCTTCACTCACACTCCTCAATAAAAATATCGATTATTTTAATACCTGCAATAAATATTCGGTCGATCCTATAAGAAGTAACAACCAGCAAAAGCATTCAGTCTTCGCACACGCACACGCACACACACACACACACACACACACACACACACACACACACACTGCTGTTTGAAGGAAACACTTAGAGACAAAGCACAGCTGTTACTTTCGCTCCAGTTTCTCAATAACTTGTGGCGCACTTTCATTTTTATTCTTATTGTTGTCGTTGTTGTGGTTCTTCTGGTTTTTCTTTCCCTATCTTATGTTCACTCGTAAACACACACAGACACACATTTTAATATGTAAAACCCCGCAAAGCGGAAGAGTCTGCGTTCCAGTTGCGTGATGGTAGGATCAGGACAAGGCACGATGGTCAGACGGTAGTAGATGACGGATGCGATGTACGCATTCGCCACCTCAGTCCGACCTTTTAGAGATAGCTTCCTCTAGGCTCATTGCTGGGTGAGAGCGGCCACCCTACTCTTTATCTCATCCCAGTTCTGCTCCATTTGGGACGAGATAAGATAGATAGATAGATAGATAGATAGATAGATAGATAGATAGATAGATAGATAGACAGATAGATAGATAGATAGATAGATAGATAGATAGATAGATAGATAGATAGATAGATAGATAGGAAGTGACATAGTGGGAGAGACAGAAAAAAATTGCCATAAGATGTCAGAGCCGAGTTGGGGGAGAGGGGGGAAAGGGAAGAGAAGATGTGAAAGTGGATTTTTGTTTGAGGGGGTGGGGTGGATATCAGTAAATATATTTGTCCCGATAAAGAAATGAAAGACATTAATCTATTACGACCAAAATCATGGCCAGGACGGTCGATCAATCATACACTTACTTAACCTTGGTTGACCAAGGGCTAAACAGCATCATCATCATCATCAACAACAACCACATTTCAGCTACAATAAAGTACAATTGTCTCGCCGAGGTCAGTTTTGTTATTTATTTCATCATCCAAGGGATAATAAAATAAAGATTACCAGGGGTTTTAGTATGTCGTCTTAAGACGATTTGTTGAAACCTCTTCACGACGTTTGAGTAATTAAATTTTACTTCAGTTCAAATCCTGCCAAGGGTTTTGTGAGGTGGGGCGGGGTGCATAACTCTTTTCCAGGACTCCTATAGTTTGGGGGGTGTGAAAGAAGGAAGGAAGGAAGGTAATGGTCTCGGGACAGATGGCTTGATCTCATTACTTGCAACACTCTGGAATCTTCTGAAGGCCCCCAATGATCAGATGGTGGTTCCAAACCGAGCGTGGTGGGGGCAGAGGTTTAAATCAAGACATTCCAGCCATGGCCATCTAAACTGTCTTTCTGTCATGGTGTATCTTGGACAGCACTCTCTAATTTCTTCTTTCGTCTTCTTTGACTTGTTCAGTCACTGGGTTGCGACCATACTGGGGCACCACCCTGAACGGTTTTAGTCGAACGAATCGATACCAGTTCTATGAAGACAGTACTGAACCGAAGACCAAGGCCGCCATTTGCATATTGAGGTTGGCCTGTCGCCATCTTGTATCGCCAAATTGAACGTTACATTTAACA
>NC_043007.1:29931166-29981166 GCF_006345805.1 Octopus sinensis
ACATACATACATATGTCTGTATCTATGTTTGTGTCTATGTTCATAAGTGAGTATTTAAACCTGCGTACGTATAAATGCATAAATCTATATGTATATGTTTCATTATCATTTCGCGTACGTTTCCCGTGCTGGCATGGGTTGGATGGTTTGACAGGACCCGATGAGCGTCAGGGGCCGATCATGCCCCAGTGCCTGCTTGGCATGGTTCCTACAACTGGCTGCTCTACCTAATCCCAATCTCGTTACAGAGTGGAGTAGGTGTGTTTTCCAAGCCACTGGCACTGGTGGGGTTGCCAAGTAACTTTCAAGGCAGGAAAGAAAAACAAAAGGGGGAAAGGAGAAAAAAACCCTTCTTAGCTAAGGGGTGGTGGGGGAGGTGGCAGGATTTGAGAGGGTGGAAAGGTGACTTTATGTTAGGGACATGTCTCTTGCTACGGAGAAGATACATGGCTACCCAGTATTTATATAAAAGTGGGTGGGAGTATCTGGGGAAAGGTAAGATATCAGTGATGAGGTGCCAGACAAAACCTCAGGAAGCAATGGGTGGGTGGGGGACATTTTATATGAGTGTGGGGGATGAGTACCAGATGGTTAGAGGTGAAGAACAGGAGTGGAGGGGAGATATCAGTATGAGTGGGTGGTGGTGTAAGGTGAGAAAGATAAGAGGGACTTGGGGATGATAGATCAGGCAGTAGGGGATGATGATGTTGGCATAGGAGGAGTGGGTAGGAGGCCTTGAAATATTTATTCCAGTTGCACCCCTGCATTTCATGCTTAGCTCACAAACAAACAAGGAATCTGTTTCTCAACTTTTAGCTCTTCTGACAACCTGTTGTTAATCCAATCATCACATGACACCATTCCATGGATTAACACAGCCTTCCAGTTTCAAAGCAAGTACTGTCTTAATCCTGCCACTTGACTTAATACTCGGACATGACAGGCCATTGTTATCCCTGCTCTCACATGACACATTCACTGCACCAATACAGACTTAACTTTTGATGTAATTAACATTCACATTGTCACATGACCCTCTGACCCCTTGTCCAACTTCAACCAACTCAACTGTACTTCAACTGATGGCAATTGGAACCCTAATCACACCGAGCAAATTTTCAAAACTCTTGTCAGAATCAAGACAAATTATATAGCCCAGCCCCCAGTCCCATCATCTTGCACTACTTTTGAAAGTCCTGAAACGGTGAAACTGGTTCCCTGGTTAAGTATATGTAAATATGTTTTTCTAAAACCCCAAATGTACTCTCAACTTCTTTTAGTTATCTATCTATCTATCTATCTATCTATCTATCTATCTATCTATCTATCTATCTATCTATCTATCTATCTATCTGTGTGTGTGTGCATATATATATATATATATATATATATATATGAGATCATAGTCCGTGGCCTATGCCAGTCGGTGTAACCAACCCACTTATGAATACCCCTCATTCATTGGACAATAAACTTTGCTTGCAAAGACCTACTGACGCAAGTGAAATCAAATCAAAATCGTTGACATGGCCGATGACAGTACCGCCTGATTGGCACTCATGCCAGTGGAATGTTAAAAGCACATCCGAGTGTGATTGTTGCCAGGGCCACGGATTGGCTCCTGTGCCAGTGGCACATAAAAAGCACCATTTGACCATGATCATTGCCAGCGTCGCCTTACCGGCACATTACCGTCGCCTTACTGGCACATTACCATCGCCTTACCAGCACTCTCAGAGTGGCTGGCATTAGGAAGGGCATCCAGCTGTAGAAACTTTGCCAGATCAGATTGGAGCCTGGTGCAGCCTTCTGGCTCACCAACCTCAGTTAAACCGTCCAACCCATGCCAGCATGGAAAATGGATGTTAAATGATGATGATGATATATATATATGTATGTATATGATGACAGACTTTTATCTGTTTTTTTTCTTTCTCTTCAGATGCCCACCACCATTAAAATACCTGCTGATGACGTCACAAATGCTACAACCAACACCAACACCAGTGCCACCACCCACAACAACAACAACAACAACTCTACAGAACTGTCCCATTCTCTCAGCCAATCCGATTCTGATGCTAACAACATAGTTTCTATAAAACCAGGAGCAGGAATTGCTGAAGATTCTGTTCTTGAAACAGGAAATGGTAAATGGTTTTTTAAAATCAAAATTTACAGAGTTTGTGATATTTCTAAATTAATGACGTTTGTTCTTGATTGTTTAGTTGGCATTCAATTCTTGTTAATGGTACCACACAGGGTCCATGTAGGAGTAAAATGTCATTGCTGCATGTGGGGACAGGTACTGGACTGTGTCTGTGGTAAATAGGTACCACTGGACGCTACCCTTCTCTGTATTGTATTAAAGATTTAAATACTTCACTCTCAACTGATTTTGGTTTCAAATTTTGGCACAAGGCCAGTAAATTTGAGGGGAGGGTGAAGTCGATCACATCGGCCCCGGTGCTCAGTTGGTACTTATTTTACCGACCCCAAAAGGATGAAGGGCAAATCAACCTCAGCAGAGCTTGAACTCCAGGCATAAAGACCAATGGAGTGCAACAAAGCATTTTGTCAACCATTCTGCCAACTCATTCTGTCTTTTGCTCTCAGAAGATATTAAAGTTATTTGATCTCCAATTGATTCCAGTGATTTCCAGTGTTCTTTGTTTAGTGGCTCCCAGCCTAGGGTCCACGGAACCCTGGTGGTCTGCAAAGGTAGTACTGGGGGGAGGGGGTTCCGTGAACTAAATTCAAAATTTCATATATCATCATCATCATCATCATCATTTAGCGTCCGCTTTCCATGCTAGTATGGGTTGGACAGTTCAACTAGGGTCTGGGAAGCCAGAAGGCTGCACCAGGCTCCAGTCTGATCTGGCAGTGTTTCTACAGCTGGATGCCCTTCCTAACGCCAACCACTCCGTGAATGTAGTGGGTGCTTTTTACGTGCCACCGGCACAGGTGTCAGATGAGGCTGGCAAACGACCACGATCGGATGGTGCTTTTTATGTGCCACCGGCACAGGTGCCAGACGAGGCTGGCGAACGGCCACGATCGGATGGTGCTTTTTACGTGCCACCGGCACGGAGGCCAGGATAAGCATATTAAAAGGGGTCCATGGGAAAACACATTTAAATATAATGGTTGGGAACCACTGTGAAAAGGTTGGAAACCACTGGTTTATGCCATTGATATGAAGTTGCTCTTTCTCTCTCTCTCCCTCTTTCTGTCCGCTTGTCTGTCTGTCTCTGCCTTTCTCTGTTTCTTTCTTTCTCTTGGTATTTATTATTCACTTACAGACACGTATGTACTTAAACATTCAAATTTATTTCAGATGGAACCACCAATCAGAGTGAATTTGCTGGAGATTGCTCAAAGACATTGGAATCTACTGAAGATTGTCCAGAAGCAGTGGGAACCATTGGGGATTGTCCAAAGACAGTGGAAACTGTTGGAGATATTTCAAAGACAGGAGAAGATATTGGAGATTGTCCAGAAATAGTGGAAGCTGTTGGAGATTGTTCCAAGACAATAGAAAAGGCTAAAGATTGTTCAAACTTGGTTGCATCTGCTGGAGATTGTTCAAACACAGTGGAAACCATGGAAGATTCTCCAGACCCAGTAGAATTTGTTGGAAATTGTTCAAAGATAATTGAACCTGTTGGGGATTGTCCAAAGACAGTGGAAACTGTTGGAGATATTTCAAAGACAGGAGAAGATATTGGAGATTGTCCAGAAATAGTGGAAGCTGTTGGAGATTGTTCCAAGACAATAGAAAAGGCTAAAGATTGTTCAAACTTGGTTGCATCTGCTGGAGATTGTTCAAACACAGTGGAAACCATGGAAGATTCTCCAGACCCAGTAGAATTTGTTGGAAATTGTTCAAAGATAATTGAACCTGTTGGGGATTGTCCAAAGATATTGGAAGGTGTTGGAGATTGTCCAGAGACAATGGAATCTGTTGGGGATTGTCCAAAGATATTGGAAGATGTTGGAGATTGTCCAGAGACAATGGAATCTGTTGGAGATTGTTCCAAGACATTGGAAGATGCTAAAGATTGTTCAAACACTGTTGTATCTGCTGAAGATGTTTCAATAACAGTGGAATCTATTGAAGAATCTCTGAAGACAGTTGAATCTACTGGAGTTTGTTCAAAGACTGTGGAAGCTGTTGGAGATTGTACAAAAATATTGGAAGCTGTTGGAAGTTGTCCAGAGATATTGGAATCTACTGGAGTTTGTTCAGAGACAGTGGAATCTGTTGAAGATTGTCCAAAGATATTGGAAGATGTTAAAGTTTTTTCAAATGTAGTCATATCTGCTGCAGACAGTTCAAAGACAGAGGAATCTACTGGAGAATTTTTGAAGAAAGTGGAATCTACTGAGGATTGTTCCAAGACAGTGGAATTTGTGGATGATTGTCCAAAGTCAGTGGAATCTGTTGGTGACGGTTCAAAGACACTGGAAGTTATTGAACATATTTCAAATAAAGTGGAAGCTGTTGAAGATATTTCAAAGACAGAAGAAAATGTTGGAGATGTTTCAAAAAGTGTGGAAGATGTTGGAGATATTTCAAAGGCAGCAGAAACTGTTGAAGATTCTTCAAAACTAGCAGAATCTGCTGAAGATGTTCCAAAAATAGTAGAAGATGCTGCAGATAGTTCAAAGACATTGGAATCTGAGACAGTGACTACAAATGGTCTGGATGGAAAACAGAAAGACAGTGCAAAAGATAATGGTAATTATTCCATTTTTAGTTAGTTCCTCCTAGCAGATTTAACTTTGGATATTGATGTGTGTCTGGCTAAGTTCCTTAATGTTGTAATGTCATTGAATGTTGATGGTATAACTCTTATGTTGTGCTGTTGGGATAGCATGGATTTTTTGTTATTGTTGGGTTTGGAGGAAGTGGGAGCACCTGTAGCCTTGCAAGACCAATGAGATGCCATTAAGGTTTGTAAGTCAACCTCTGCAGAAGAGAGACATGAGCAAGGAGGGAATTCCAGGGGGATGACATGGTGGGAAGAAGGACTGGCATTTGTGATTAGTGCAGGGTCTGGTGGGTGGGTGGGAGGTGTGGAGATGAACACAACAAGTGAGATGGGAGGAGAAGGAGTGGCAAGTGGAACAGAGATGCCTGAATGGAGAGAGTATGGGCCCAGCGTGTGTGCTGGGGAGGAGAAGTAGCCAGTGATATAATTGTGCTAGGAAAGAAAGAGAATGGGGTGGGGGTGAAAGTGGACCCTGGTGGAGACCTCAGTTGATAGAATGAGGGACAGAAAGAGTTCCACCAATACACATGGAGAGTTTTGCTATCTGACAGAATGGGAGACAGATGCAGCCCTTAAGCAGGACATTTTTAATAGACTTGCATGCTATAGCCAAAATCTTTGTTGATGTTGAGGGCAACGCGTTACTTTTACCAAATTCCTCCAGGACAAGAGCTTACTGGTGACACAGGAGAGTTGGTCAGATCTGGCTTGTTTTGGTATAACTGTGATGTAGCAGCATGTTGTGATGTTATTGAATATTGATGGTAGAAATACACCACCAATTTTCTGGTTTCCCTTGGTTCCATTCCCATGCTGGATCATCTAATTTGCTTCAACAAAGAGAAGCCACATGATGGAAATTCCATGGAAATTCCCCAAAAGACTGCTGTTGTCATCAATTGTCTTTTTGTTAATAAACCTTCATGACACACCTTTGTTTATTCGTTAGAAACATTTGATAAAGTTGGAAACATTTCTTCCAATTCTAATAACCGAATGGTGTCAATATTTAAAACCAAATCGATTACCAAGTGTGAACCTCCTAACTGTTAGGCGCCCCACTGTTCCCTTTTCTTGAAGCATAACTGTGAAGGGCTTATATTTAGCTTTCCCTTTTTCATACTGGGACACTGTATTCCTCACAGAAAGAGTTATTAGGGGCTTAGCATGTGGTGTTTTTATCAAATTTATATGGAAGAAGAATATTTCCTCCACCTTCGCAATGTGTTATGAGGGAATCAACAAATGTGTTTTATGAAGCTTTTGTAACACAATATGTTATTAATAAAGGACATGGGAAATTTAAGTGTCAACACAAGATTAAAAGAGGAACCGGATCATCAGATGCTGGGGAATCGGTAGAGTTAGAACTGTATAACTGTAGGTTGTGATGTCAATGACCATTGATGAGGATATAACTGTGATGTGGTGTTCATTGGTGTAGTTTCTGATGGAGAATGTAAGAAAGAAAAGAAAGAAGAACCACCACATGAGAAATCTGCTTTTGAAAAACTGGATGACCACTGGCCAAGGTAAGACACGTTCATAATTACAACACATGCACACACACACACACACTCACTCCCTCATATACATATACACACTTTTGATTGTAATGTTCTTTGCCACCCTACATCTTTCATCTTCCTCTCCCCTACTGATAATTACCACCTCCACCCTTGTTCAGCCTCCCCTGCATTACCACCCTCCCCCACCCACCTCTCTCCTCTTTCTGCACCTATAAACTCATCCACCCGCCCTTCCACAGACTCACCTTTTTGGGTATAAGAGAATAGGCTCTGACATCCCTTTGCCACCCTTATATATAATATACTTATTTCTTTACTACCCAGAAGGGGCTAAACACAGAGGGGACAAACAAGGACAGACAAAGGGATTAAGTCGATTATATCGACCCTAGTGCGTAACTGGTACTTAATTTATTGACCCCGAAAGGATGAAAGGCAAAGTCGACCTTGGCGGAATTTGAACTCAGAACGACTGTGGTGCTGGTGGTGTAGTTGCCAGGCATCTCTTCCCTAGCAACATGCCTGTGCCTGTCCCTCTGTCATACTTTGACCTTTCAACACTCACCACAAAGCCACCTCGCTCCCTCTTTCCTTTTCAGCTTTAGGGTTTTGTCCTGCAAGTTACTGAGTGACCTCATTAATGGTGGAGTACATAGGGTGGGGGAAATCACTCAGAACTCTCTGCAAAATGGTTGGCATCTGGAAGGGAATCCATCCATAGAAACTAAGCCAAAGCAGACCCGGAAGCATGAGGGTTCTGTGTGGCTCATTATTGGATCCTGTCGAACCGTCCAACCCATGCCAACATGGAAGGCAGACTTTATGTGATGATGATGATGATGATGGTGATGATGGAGTTGATGATAATGATGATGGTGGTAGTGTTGATGATGATGTTGATGATGGTGATGGTGGTGGCAGTGGTGGTGGTGGTGGTGGTGGTGGTGATGATGATGTTGATGATGGTGATGGTGGTGGTGGTGGTGGTGGTGGTGATGTTGATGGTGGTGGTGGTGGTGGTGGTGGTGGCAGTGGTGGTGGTGGTGAAGGTGGTGGTGGTGGTGATGGTGGTGGTGGTGGTGGTGGTGGTGGTGGTGGTGGTGGTGGTGGTGGTGGTGGTGGTGGTGGTGGTGGTGGTGGTGGTGGTGGTGATGATGATGATGGTGATATTACTGCCCACTATACCCTGTTATATTAGTTTGCACCATTCTGTTACCCCACAGACTGACCAAGAAATTCCTCCGCCAACACTGCAAGGAGCACAAACTGTATCAAACCCCTGAGCTAAACGATGTCCTTTACCTACACTTCAAAGGTGAGTACGTTTCGGTTGATGTTGGTAGGAAAGCGAGAGGTTCCTACGTTTGAGATAAAGGTCTTCTAGTGTTGATTCTCTTTGAATACCCTGGGTGCTTTTAGCAGGATTGTAGGCCTCATAATCCACCTGGCCCTTTGGTGCTTCCCGTAGGGTGGTTGGTCCAATTTGGCTCTAACTGTTGGCCTATAGGTGTCTCTAGTGGGCAGCTGGATCCATCACACCTTAACAGGGTGGAAGATGCTGCACACTTGAGGGTCTGGCTGTGAAACTGATGTGGTGGTCACATGACGGATTGTCCAACCAGCCAGGACAGCTTGACCTACTAGAAATAACAGCTAAACCTCCCCCATTCTGCCATCTTAAAAAGGAAGGGCATATTGGATAAGTTTCAGATCCACTGAATAAAAGACTTGACAGTCAGGACTGAAGCATTTTTGTGTGCAAGGACTGACCCAGGGCTAAACAACAACAACAACAACAATTACATGTTGTTGAACAGAATTAATTGTAGAATTGTTTACATTTCTAATTGTTGTAAAGGAATTAATGATGTGAATGTTTTAATTAATTAGTAACATGGTTGCTTGGCAACTGTGAGATTTGGAGTTTAGCTGTCATTTATTTGGTTTCTTGGTGTTTTCTGTCTCAAATTGTTTTTTTGTTTTTGTTTTGTATTTCTCTCATTTCTGTGTCTGGGGTCTCTTCTTTTGTGCAGGTATTTATAAAATTGAGAATCTTGAAGAATATGTTGGCCTGAAGTGTCTTTGGTTAGAAAATAATGGACTGAATAGGATTGAGAACCTTGACCGTCAGGTCGAAATGAAGTGCCTCTATCTGCAGCAGAATCTCATCTACAAGATTGAAAACTTGGAATCGATGCATAAATTGTCCAATTTAAACCTTTGCCACAACATGATTGAAACCATTGAGAATTTGTGTGAGTTGCAGGTTCCGTGTTTCTCTCTGGGGAAATGGTATGAAGGGCAGATTGCTTATTATGGCTTTGGGAAAATATAAAAAGTCAGCTGGTTTTATCTTGGGGGAAAGGAAACTATTTGAAACCCTGCTAACATGTTACCAATGTATCAGTAATCACACTTTGTCGGGGTCAAATTATAAGGGAGTGAAGCTGCATAGGAAATAATGAAGTAGAGACTTGAAAGGGGTCAGGTTGTGTACTGACCCCTTTGCACTGATGTTATGTACTGTATCACCTACTCATGAATTAGGGTATGGAAATGTGGAGTGCCTGACATGAGTGGAGTTTGAGTTGAGGTTAATGGCTTTCTTTGGAAATTTGAGTGAGTTATTTGAGTGGAGTCTGTTGTAATATGAAAATATGGAAATTGAAGAGTGTGACTTGAGTAGAGTCTTTTGAGTGTGGACTTTAGTATCTGTGGAAGCTGTTGAAGATATTCCAAGGACAGTGGAAGGTGTTGGGGATTGTTCAAAGACAGCAGAAGCTGTTGAAGATTCTTCAAAGATAATAGAATCTGCTGAAAATGTTCCAAAAATAGTGGAATTGGAGATTGGTTCTTTCTGTAAATAGCATTCAGATATAAGGTATAAAAACATTATCAAGTTATCCTTGAAAATATTCCTGTTGAATTATCTACGAGATGTGCAGGGCCAAAAGTCACAGAGATTAAAAATGGAATTGGTGCATTTTGTATGGTTGCAACGGATGAAGCCATCAGATTCTGGCCACAGATCACAATATGCAGTCAGGCTTTGTGACTTTTGGCTCACCCTCTATATATAATTATAAACATATTCAGATCGAATCAAATATACTTTGAAATTATAATTATAATTCTCAACTGTTTTTACATTTTTTGTCTCTCGTTGCAGCCTGCTTACCCCAGCTGAGCACCCTCCAGATAACCCACAACAAACTATCCACCCTGAAATCTGTAATCCACCTCAAAGACTGTCCGTCCATTTCAGTGTTGGATCTTTCTCATAACAGACTTGAACAACCAGAAATTGTCGAAGAAGTCTTTGCCAAAATGCCTGCCTTGGTTCGTAGTTCTTCTTCTTCCTATCACCATTGTTGTAGTTGATGTTTATATTTTGGATAATATATATATGGAGAGAGAGAGAGAGAGAGAGAGAGAGAGAGAGAGAGAGTCAGATAGATAGAAAGCAATATAGGTGCTACTCAGCACCCTCAATCACAGTGAGTGACAATTGAATTTTTCCTTTTTGGTTATATATATATATATATATAAACATAATCAAATAGGGTAATAAAATAAATTATTATTACCATTGGCCAAGCACAAAAAACGAATTAGTCATTAGACTATATATTATTCATATAGAAATACAATAAAAGGCTTCCAAATAAGGAAGCGTAGTGCTAGAAACACAAAAAGGGATAAATTCATGAAAGGAATGAAAATTAAAAACATTTACCATCTCAGCTCTATCCCAGACCGAACGGTTTCTGTGTGTTTGCTAAAAAAGAGGTAGAAACCGTTCGGTCTGGGATATAGCTGAGATGGTAAATGTTTTTAATTTTCATTCCTTTCATGAATTTATCCCTTTTTGTGTTTCTAGCACTACGCTTCCTTATTTGGAAGCCTTTTATTATATTTCTATATATATAAATTTATAAATCAAGAAGATGGAATGAATAGGCTTTAATCACAAATCACAACAACTGTTTCCGTGCTTTTATGTTTTATTGCATAAAATATTATAGAAATAATCACATAAATAAATATGACCCAGCTGCAGCAGCTATTTAATTGATGTGTGCTTGTGTTTCAGAGAGATGTTAGACAAGATATTCCACTCTTTCCCCCTTGTCTGTTGTATAATATGTGTAACTGTTATTTCTTGTTTTTTTTCAGGGAGTTTTATATTTGATTGGGAATCCTGTTATCAGAAACATCAAGAATTACAGGAAACATGTTACCGTGGCAATTGTAAGCGAGATACATTAATTCTAGCTGTTTGACTTGAAAGTGTGTGTGTGTGTGTGTTTTATATGAGTGCAGATAATATGTGCATGTTTGTGTCTGAATGTGTTTGTGTGCCTATGTGTGTGAGTATGTGTATGTGTGTATGCACAATGATTCAGCCTCTAAACCAGCCCCATCTGGACCCAGATATTCTCCTTGTTTTATGTTCAGACTGGCCCCATCCAGCCCCTCACACCTAGAACATGCCGTACCAGTAATGGCACCCAAATAGATTAAAACAACTGATGTAAATGATCTTGTTGTTGCTGTTGTTTAGCCCTTGGTCAGTCCTGATTAAACAAACCCACGATGGAAAGCATCTCAGGATTTTTTCATTAGAACTAATTCCATTTTCTTTTCCATGTTTTGACTCCTGCACCAGATTAGTAACGTGGCAAGTAGGAAAAGAGGTCTAATAACACTGAAACCTGTCCTCCATACTGCCTTCTGATGAAACCAGATTTGAATTTGTATTATAGTAGAGTATGGAAGAGCTAACATTACCCTAGAGTAGGGGATTCCCATAAGAAGACATTTAAGGATTAAAATCATGGGGGTATATTACCGTATGTAGTAAAATGAAATGGTTTTAACCTTTATAATTTGTCTGCATCCTTGGTCAAGAATGAAGAATTATAGGGATGAAGATTCTAGTTTCCATTTTCATTAAAAAGGAGAGGGCCAAAACCTTTCCCTTGTATTTTGGTTTTGGTAGTAGTGGTGGTGGTGGAGGTGTTGATGATGATGGTGGTGCTGGTGGTGGTGGTGGGGGTGGGGGTGTTGATGATGATGGTGGTGCTGGTGGTGGTGGGGATGGGGGGTTGGAGATGATGGTGGTGCTGGTGGTGGGGGTGGGGGTGGGGGTGTTGATGATGATGGTGGTGCTGGTGGTGTGGTGGGGTGGGGGTGTTGATGATGATGGTGGTGCTGGTGGTGGTGGTGGGGATGGGGGTGTTGATGATGATGGTGGTGCTGGTGGTGGGGGGGGGGTGGGGGTGTTGATGGGTGGGGGGTGGGGGTGGGGGGTGTTGATGATGATGGTGGTGCTGTTGTGGTGTGGGGGTGTTGGTGATGATGGTGGTTGGGGTGGGGGTGTTGATGATGATGGTGGTGCTGGTGGTGGTGGTGGGGGTGGGGGTGTTGATGATGATGTTGGTGCTGGTGGTGGTGGTGGGGGTTTTGATGATGATGGTGGTGGGGGTGGGGTTTGATGATGATGGTGGTGCTGGTGGTGTGTGGGGGTGGGGGTTTTGATGATGATGGTGGTGGTGGTGGTGGGGGTGGGGGTGTTGATGATGATGGTGGTGGTGGGGGTGGGGGGTGGGGGTGTTGATGATGATGGTGGTGCTGGTGGTGGTGGTGGGGGTGGGGGTGTTGATGATGATGGTGGTGCTGGTGGTGGTGGTGGGGGGTTGGGGTGTTGATGATGATGGTGGTGCTGGTGTGGTGGTGGGGGTGGGGGTTTGTTGATGATGATGGTGGTGGTGGTGGTGGTGGTGGGGTGGGGGTGTTGATGATGATGGTGGTGCTGGTGGTGTGGTGGTGGGTGGGGGTGTTGATGATGATGGTTGTGGTGGGGGTGGGGGTGGGGGTGGGGGTGTGATGATGATGGATGTGGTGCTGGTGGTGGTGGTGGGGGTGGGGGTGTTGATGATGATGGTGGTGGTGTGGTGTGGTGGGGGTGGGGGTGTTGTGTGATGATGGTGGTGGTGGTGGTGGTGTGTGGTGCAATCTTTCTGTCACTCACTTTTTTCTCGTTATTGTCATACTCTGATTAATTCCCCACTTGATGACATAAATACTTAATTATTTTGCTTCATGCCAGTAATTGCATTCGTAAATTGATTTTTAATTAATAGTCAATAGTTCTTGATTAGATATCCAAAGTAACGTTTATAAACTGAATTTTGGCAGAAAAGCCTGAAGTATTTGGATGATCGACCGGTTTTCCCTCGAGACCGTGCCTGCTCTGAAGCATGGTAGGTATTTCAGACATCAGCACAACTTTTTATACACACTCGAAGATATAATATGTGTGTGTGTGTGTGTGTATATATATATGTATATAATACAAATAAGAAAAAGTTGATTAACCAACTAAATTGTTTCTGCATTTCCTTATTTGTATTATAAATTAATGGTAAAATATTTCTTTACCTTCACCCGTTTAATACAATAAATAAGTTAATTGCATTGCAATTAAAAACACTTGTGTATTAATAATTTGGGTATTATACCAACAGTATATTGGATAGATATTATCCCTTAGTGGGTTGCACCCATAACCCCTATCTTACTTGGTGTTATATATGTATATATACGTGTGTGTGTGTGTGTGTATGTTTATTCACTATAAAGACACAACTGTATATACATCCATATGTCCATCTATACACAGCATATATAGCATTATAAATAGTATTCCTTCTTGTTTGGACAAGAGTCTAAGATGACCTGAAAAGGTCAACAAATTAATGTCCTTTTACTCTTGACTGTGTTATGAACGATATATCTGACCAGTTAACGCTCACTGACCAGGTCCAGTGGCAGATTTGCTGTGGTAGTTGTGTCAGTGTATCTCGGCATCAGAGGCTGTCAGAATAAATAAGAGAACAATTACCAAGGAATTCACTGACACAGCGAGACCCATCGATGGATTCTTTTCCTATCACTGCACTGATACTTAATTCTCAATGGCTCAATTCAGCTAGCTGTAAATAGGTACCATGAGGTTGTACAGCTCGTTGAGTATTATAGATGGTGCCACCCTCATCAGACTGATGAATGCAATGCTGTGTTCAAAGCATTTCTGTGGCACTGTGCCATGACTGAAAATAGAGAATCTCTCAACAATTGTATTACGGTTGGCACTACATTAACACTTATTCAACACTGCCCTAACACTGCAAAGTTTACTGATGCCACAAGAAACCTACACACACAATCAGAATGTATTTGTGATGGTGGTACAGCTGTTGTAGCATGGCCTGTACCATGACGAAGTAAATGTGAAGAATGTTGTTGTTATTGCTGTTGTTTCTATGACAGGGCCAGAGGTGGAATAGAAGCAGAGAAGATAGAACGACAGATTTGGATTGATAAAGAAAACAAACGAATTCAAGACAGTGTGGATGGTTGGTTGAGTATTGCTATCATTATCATTATTATTATTATTATTATTATTATTATTATTGAGTGAGAGAGCTGTGCATGCCATCAAAGTGACACTGGGGTAAAATATATGAAGCCCAGTATACCCATCATGACTACCCATCTGATAAGGGTACGCTAGGCACATGCATCACAACCATGGTGATCTCATATCAAGATAAACAGCACATGACCTTGCAGGTGGGGCCCAGTTAGAATTTTCTTCTGGTCTAGTGACCCATCTCGCTCAAAAGGTCCCTGAATAAGGGTTGTTTAAGGATGTTGAATGAAACACCCATGTTTCCAGAGGTGAATTATTCAAACCCCAAACAATCCCTCTCAACACACGGCTATGATGCTCCCCCACTACTTCTGCTCGTGATCAGAGATGCATATATCGTCAGCCACTAAGGGACATTCTCAACTGGTTATGGTCAAACAGCTGACAAGCAAATCTGGGGTATTGAGCAGAATATTTGCTGTAGCCCATTATTATTATTATTATATTATTATTATTATTATTATTATTATTATCCTTATTATTATTATTTGGTAGTCTTATTTTTATCATGTGCTTTCACTGCACTATTGAGCACATTTGTGTGTGCCTTGGGTATGTTCTGTGGTTTGTTGTGGTGCTCTTATTTTCAATGTAGTGAAAGTGTTTTATGTGGGATGTGTGCAGTGCCTAGTTGTGCTATTTTCTGCATGTTATTATTATTATTATTATCATTATTGTGCTTTTTTTACCCAACATTTGCTGTAAACTATTTTGTTTTTATATTGTTCTCCTCGTGTGTTGCCCTGGTGGCAAATAAAAGAAATTGTTACTTTTATTTTTTAATCCTCAAAATCGTTATCGCATCAGACAAAGTGCTCAGCAGCATTTCTTTTGGTTCCTTTCATTCTTAGTTCAAATCTTGCCGAGATCGGGATAGATGAATGTGTGTGTGTGTATGTATGTATATACGTATATATGTATGTATCTGTGTGTGAATGTGTGTGTGTGTATCTGTGTGTGTGTGTGTTTGTGCGTGTATGTGAATTAAACAATTCTGTACATAGAAATCAGTGGTGGCCTTTGTTGTAGAGAGCTGTTAATGTGGCTAAAATGAGATGAAGGGTGAGAGACCCAAGGAATCCAATTTCTCTCCTCGGCATACGATCTTCTTTAGAAACTCCTAAAATTTTATATAACCATATTTTTCTACTCTTGAATACTTTGAGCATTATTTGTAGTGAGTGTGTGAGTGTGTGTGTAGTGTGTGTGTAGCACAGGTGTCACCGTGTGTTGCTGTAACGAGTAATAAACTGTGTTGTGTTTCCGCTGTCTGTTTGTAGCTCTGTTGAAGATTCGGCAAAAAAGTGAGGCAAAGAAGATTCAGAAGAAACTGGACGAGAAATTGTTGGAACGGGGAGATGCGGAGAGTAAGCAAAGAGAAGTTGTTATCGAGGAGAGCATTGACTGGTTGTATGGGACGTACAAGACAAAATGGGTTGATGCGGAGAAGGGAGGGGACGGAGACGAAGCGAAAACAGGGGGGGAAGAAGGACTGGGAGGAAATGCAACGAAGCCAAAGGAAGAAGAGGGAAAATGTGTGGAAGAGAAAAGAGAAGAGCAGACGGATGAAACTGTTAAGGAGGAGGAGGAGGAGGAGAAAAGTTTGGAAGAACAACAACAAGAGGAAAATGTGGAAAAGAAGACTGCAGAGGTAATATAAAGGAATTGTTAAGTTTTGGTTTTTATCATTTGTAGGAAGAGTCAACAGGAATGGTTGTCTGTCTGTGAGTCTTTCTCTCTCTCTTGCTCTCTCACTCACACTCTCTCTCACACTCTCTCTTTCTCTCTCTCTCTCCCTCTCTCGTATGTCTGTGTGTCTCATAAGGTTTGTTGCTGTTTATTTGATTTGATTTACATAATAATATTCAACTTGATGACACAGAAATTGAGGACAATACTTCCTGAAAACCAGGCAACTTGTCAACGTTCCAATGCATTGTGCGTGTGTGTGTGCATGCACTTACTTGGATATATATAATCTCTCACTCTCTGCAAGTGTGTATAGATCATCTGATCACATGATCGGCCAGACTATCAGATGTTGTTATACGTTGCTGGTCAGAATGCACTTTGCATCGTTTTAGCGTTTGAATGATGCCACCCTGCTAATCATAATTAGGTAAGCAGGCCAACATTCCCCCTAATCGGAAGGCTATTCTTACGCTGGGTTATCCATTTACAGCCGAGTGGACTGAGCAACATGAAATGAAGTGTCTTGCTCAAAAACACAATGCATCACTTGGTCCAAGAATCACTGGTTTGTGAGTGTGACTGACCACTGACCACTGAGCCACATGCATTAACCATCCGTCTGTCTGTCCAGCCATCTGTCTGTCTGTATTTGAACAAAATAATGGCCTTTATGAATACATTTAGGCAAAAAGATTACTCTTAAACGCACACACACATCATCATCATCATCAACATCTTTTAACATCTATTCTCCATGTTGGGCATGGACAGTCTGACAGGGTCTGGCAAGGCTGGAGAGCTTCCCAGGTTCCAACTGCCTTGTTTTGCCATGGTTCCTACTGCTAGATGCCCTTCCTAATGCCAACCACTTCACAGTCTGTGCTAGGTGCTTTTTATGTGTCACTCGCATGGTCGCTGTATTTGTGGCAGTGACACGGGGACTTCCTGTAATTTGGCCCCATCCCTCAGTACGATACCTTGCTCAGTTGATGCTATGGAAAATGTCCCCAGTACATTCTGTGAAGTGGCTGGCATTTGGAAGTGGACCTAGAGCAGACAGTGGAGCTTGGCACAACATTCTGGCTTGTCGGTTCCTTTCAAACGGTCCGACTCATGCCAGCATTGGAAAAAGGACGTTGAATAATGATAACGATGAGGTGTGTGTGTGTGTGTAGTGATTTGGAACCGGTCCATATGAAATATCGTGTTACAAAGTGAAGATTGTATTTCAAAGTGTCATCTGGTGGAGAGATGTCTTGCCAATAATTGATCTGTTTGTTTCCATTTATAGACGACATCATTCAAGGAGGAGGTGAAGGAGGAGGAAGCAACTACTGAAGTAATTGATCTGAGAGGATCTTTGATGAAGACGGCACCAGCAGCAACAACAGCAGCAGCAGACACATCAACTATTTTCAGTTCCACAGGTTGGATACACTTGCTTTCCTTTTGATGATGTCTCACGTTTGTGTGTGTGACTCTGCTAACACACACACACACACACGACTACATGGTTTCACACATAGACGTATACAGCATGCATAAGCATACAGATAGTGACTCACACACACACACACATACACACACACATACATACTTACAAACATGCTTACATAAATATGCATAGACACATAAACAAATGTTCACACACATACATTTGTCCATCCGATTCCAGCATGGAACAGGGACATTAAATGACGACGATGGTGATGATGGTGATGACAGACACACATACTCACACACACACACACACACACACACACACTTGTTTAGCCTGACATGTGACCATATTTCTCACAAAATACACTTTTTGGGCTTTAATTGAATTTGAAAATCATCATAAATTTTGTGGGATTTGTAAAATAATTAATTAATTTCCATAATGATACGTCTAAGTGGTGTTTGGAAGATAAATGCAGCATAATTTCTTTAATCACAGTGGAAGTTTTTTTTCTTGAATAGATTAAGACAAGGGATTTGAAGTTGAGGTAGTTTCAGGAACAGGATGGGTTAATCTGGCACGTCTAGCTTCAAGACTTGTCCCATGTCAGCATCATTCATTAACCATTCCTCTATCTTGTTTAGAATTCAGAAAACCAATAACATGTTTCCTTGTTTTGATTTTGTTAGTTCGTGATCAAGTGACGCCCTCCACAGAGAAAAGCCATTCTATGTTGAGAATTACTGAAATTAATGGTAAGTAGTTGAATTCACGAAAGGGATGTTAACCGAAGATGGTTGGTCTCTCATTTCAGGGGAGATTTATCTGTGATCCACACCTGAAAGTAATGAATTTAAATTAAGGAAATTCTTAATTGTTAACATTTGTTTCTAGAAGACATATACCAAGTTATTGTCTGTTAGTGAAGATTCTTTAAAGGTCACCTCAAGTAATCCAGACTTTTAAAGAGTCCTTCTAACACAACTCATCTCATTCCTTGCTGTAGTTTACCAATTCCAAGACAGATTGTGTTCTGGTGACACATTAGTATGTCACTGATTCTCCATCCTGACTGAATGGTCAAATGGACAAGTAATATTCTAATTAGCACAAATTAATTGTAATTACAATTAAGTTCTGTTTTACTGTCACTATGACCAAACACTTGAGCATTTCATTAGTATTTGTTATATCGCACGTTCGGCTGACCTCTACTCAACCCCTGACGTCTAGACTTCTCCCTCTATATCTACGTATTGGGCCAGCCTACTTCATCGTCTGGGGGCGTCCACAAAACAGTATTGTCACATGATAGTTGTGTGTATTGTTATTTATCAAATCTGTATTTTTAATCAACACTAGGTATTGTTACAGATCAACCTTATGTATCCTTATATATATCGCTGTGTATATGCTTACATCTGAAATTTGTATTTGTGTTTCTACTCAGGTGAAGACAGCTCATCAGATAGTGAATGTAACGAAGATGCAGAGGTGAGTGGAATTTGGTGGCGGTGGTGGTGGCAGGGACACACATGTTTATGACAAGGAGTCACCACAACTCATAATAATAGCATACAGGAAGTAAAACAGAAAATCATTAGCTGACAATCACAACCATTTACAGAGCTTTCCACAAACCACGAGAAGGATAAACATAGAAGTTATACCAGTAATGAAATAGACACCAGAAATCAACAAAGGGATGTATACTACATGTAGAATAAGTGATGAAACTGGCTGGGACTTAACTGTTGTGTTAATATTTAAATCTGGCATTGATGATTTTATAAGTTAGAATAGTATAACCATGATCCTTGGAGACCTAAGGCAAAGTGTATGAATTCTTCTCCATTATCAGTATTACTGCATTTGGATGACGAAACTGAGAAGCTAATCAGTTTATGAATATGTCTTTTAATATATAATGTACATGAAGAACAGATAGACAAAGACAGGTGATTAGGACATATGCTTAACGAGTCAGTCTCATTGCATGGCACCGAGCCTCACCAAAGCAATTTAAATGGCTTTGATTGACAGAAACTATATGGAAGACCATATTATATATTATATAATATATATTCAATATTTAATGTATATATAAATATAAATATATATATATATCCTATGTATGTCATGATGTAGCTCCAATGTTGTTATTTTTGTGGTTTTCCTTGTAGGACATCCCTGTTCTTGAAGACATTGACACTGATATGGTTTCTCTGGAGAAAAATATGAGTTTATCAAATGAAGTGGAGGTAAGGTTTCTAATTGGAAACATAGAATCACCATCACCATCATGATCATTACCATCACCACCATCATTTTACATCTGCTTTTCTATGCTGGCTTGGGTTGGACGGGATTTTTTGAGGTAATTATTTCATTCATCTCTTACAACACAGAAGGATACAGTTGCACCTATTGTAGAAAAAATGCCTAACGTATAGACTTCATTAACACACACTCAGATGTTGTTTGTTCATTTTTACATCCATTTTTCCATTGCTTGCATCGGTTAGAGGAATATATTATTGAGGCATTACTTTAAAGCTGGATCCTCTTCCTGTCGCTTAGCTTTACCTGTTTCTCAAATGAGGATCTCTTATTCTTTGTAGCTTTGAAGGCACAGAAACAGCAGTTGACTTGTGGATGGGTGGGATGACAATGTCACCACGTAAGCGCACACACACACACACACACACACACACAGACACACACACACGCACACATACACATGCATAAAAACTGTAATATACTTAATATTTTGTGTGTGTTTGGGGACATGTCTACCTTGTCAGATGTGTTGAATGAGGTGGATGTGCCTTATACATCCACAGAACATCGTTATCCACTTTGGTCTCAGGTCTGCCACAGAGCTGATTTTCAAGAGTAAAGTCACCAGACCGGAACTTCTCAAACCATCGACGTACAGTTCACTCATTTGCCACATCTTCACCAAACACCTCATTGGTGTTTTGAGCTGTCTGGGAGGCATTGGTCCCTTGACGGAACTCATATTCATAAACAACATGAATTTTTGATCTCTCCATGGGTTCACAAAAATTGATTTACAAGAGAAAACTCACAATACAATCAGACACCAGGAATGGCATTTCAGAAAGTGATGATGTAACTCTTCAATGTTGTAAAACAAAGAATTGTCAGGATAAAACATTAAGAGATAAGGACTGTCAAACTTGGTGCAGAAGAAAATTGGACATTTCTTTCTTAATGACCTGATATATAATACATATATATATATATATATATATATATATATATATATATATATATATATATATATATATATACAGAGAGAGAGAGAGAGAGAGAGAGAGAGCACTGCCACTTCTCAGCATCTACACCATCATCCACACACCTGCACATGCACACACGCACATGTCAAGGTCATTAGCCCCCTTCCATACGCATATACACGCTCTCACATACACACACACGCACACGTGCACCATCGTTTTGGGATCACCACTACTTTATTATCTCCCCTTCTACTTAGCTCTCCTGTGTGACCCCTCTGTCTGGCATTTGCCATGATAGATCGCTAGCCACTAAACCTCTTTTATATTCCCTCAGTTTATTTCTGTGTTCCTTTCTGTTGAAGAGCATAGGCTCGAAACGTAAAAGACTTTCTCAATTCCCAAGCGTTAAACTAATACATCTGTTTGTTATTTACACACCCGTCTTCGTCTTTTGTTTTTTGTTAATGCTCACTATATATATATGTATATATATGTAATCTTATCTCTTTACTATTTTGCAGGAAATATATAAACCAACAAAAATATGTTTGGTTGAAGAAATGGAGCCATTGAAAGATATTACTGCTACTACTTCTACTATTACTACTACAACTATTAATACCAGTTCTACTACTAGTACTAGTACTACTACTACTACCACTTCTGCTGCTGCCATTTTTGGTAATAACAGTAGCAGTGATGGTGGTAGACCATTGGTGGAAGAGGTTAATGATGAAGTGGATGAGAGCAGCAGAGTTAACGGTCAGTCAAGATGTAACCCTTACAGAGTTTTGATCCAAGATATTACTGGTATTGGTAAAGGTCAAACTAATGAGGTCATTGGGGTCAATCAGATCACTGATCTGGATGAAGTAAATGAAATTGAAGAGATCAATGAAATCAGTGAGATCATTATAGGTGATGGTCACTTAAGCGAAGCCGTCAGTGGTGCTGGTCACGGCGAAATGGATGAGATAGCTGGACACTACGATTGTCGTAGTAGTAGTAGTAGCGGCAGCAGTAGCTGTAGCAGCAGCAGTAGTAGCAGTGGTAGTAGTAGTAGTGGCCGATGCAGTCCTCTTACTTTAGACATTATTGATGCTGAGGACGTAGACAATAACGATGATTTCACCGGTCAGTCTAAAGGTCAGTGTTTGAAAGAGGCCATGGACAATCTTGGTTGCAGTGACCCTTGTGATATGGAAGCCACATGTGGGGGTCTAAAAGATATGGCAGCCACATGTGGGGGTTTAAAAGATAAAGAATGGATTATGGGGAAACCAGATGCAGAGGACAGTGTCTGTGGGAAATATAGACAGCATTGCTTTGGTAAGACAGAATTTGCCAGTGCTTGCAGTGTACGTGAGACCAAATCGGCCACCATTCTGAGTATGAGCTGTGAGGATATGCCTGGTGGTCAATGTTCTCATGGTGGACGAAAGGGTGAGAAAAGTTTAAACCTGAGTTCCGATGGCACTGAACTAACAGAACGATGGATTTACCCAGCTGCTACTTTCTACTCAAAGACTCTCCAGAAACAACCAGAAGATTCTTTGAGTAGCACACAGGATGAGAATGACGAGTTGAAGAGAGAAAACGAAGAATGCTGTGAGTCTAAAGAAGAAAATTTGGTTTGAAAATTGTGGAACCGGATGAGAAGAAGAAGAATAACAAGAACAACAACAATAAAAGTACCTGTTTGTCTGTCTCTGTAGCCACACACACACACACATACACACACATGCACGTATGTGTGTGTGTGTGTGTGTGTGTGTAAAGTAGCAGCAGCAGTGGGACCATTGTGAAATTGATGACTGTTTCTAGAGTGAACCAGTCAATAATTGAACTTGTGCTTGGTAGAGCATCCAACAAAATGCCTTGTGGTAATTAGTTACAACCCTTTACATTCCAAAGTTGATTTTGCCCTTGATCTTCCCAGTCGTGCAGTGGGACTTCTCCTCCTTGCAAAATAATCCTTTATGGCCTTGTTGACAATCTTTTTATTACAGTTTCATACGGTTAGTTATTTATACCAAAAATTTCATTAATTATAAAACACAAAATAATTAAAACTATTTTCTATTTCAATTTGTCTTTGTTTTATAACTGTTTCATTAAGCATTTAATTGAATTGTTATCATCATCATCATTATTATTATTATTACTGATACCTATCCAACCTATGCCAACATGGAAAATGGACATTAAGTGGTAAAAGAAAACGACGATGACGATTTTTTTTCTTTCCCTGATTTATCCCTGTCTCATCTCTGCTCCATCCTGCAGCTTAGAGACAGAACACTTTCCCCAAAACACGAGCTGTGCCAAGTGTTGCTACCAACTGATTATTACTTGTTATGAAGTTTGGTATTTTCAGCTTTTGATGTCACAATATTGCTTTCTTTGAGGTGGTCCCAAGTGCCCCAATCACAATCGGTACCACACTCACTTCTGAGGCTCTATGGATGTGTTTCATTTCCAATGCTAGGTCTTGGTGCTTCCCAACTTTCTCATCCTCTCTCTTCACAATATGCTGGTCTGCAAGTAGAGCTACATTGATGAAGGTCCATTCTTTACACTCCTTCTGTAGAAGAGTGATATCCGGTTGGTTATGTTGCAGCTTTTTGTCTGTGTACATTGGCACATCCCATGTAAGACTCCTCACCTAATCACTTTCTGCTGCTGGTAAAGGTTGGTGCTCAAACCACTTGTTAGAACATTCTAGCCCATACTTCTTGCACAACTCCCAGTGTATTCACACTCACACTGCTACTTTGTTGTTGCATTTTTTTTGTACTTCTTTTGGGGCCTTTTTTGAGCATCCACTAATTATATGTGCAACTGTCTCAGATGATACAACTGTCTTAATAATATTGCACTTGACTGAGTTGGTTCATAAAGCTTGTTCCTTCTTGAAAATGTCCTATCTTAACCATTTCCATTGTCACCAACCACGTACCACCTTTGGTGGCACATAAAAAGCACCAACTGATCGTGGCCATTGCCAGCCTCCCCTGGCACGTAAAAAGCACCCACTACACTCTCAGAGTGTTTGGCGTTAAGAAGGGCATCCAGCTGTAGAAACACTACCAGATCAGACTGGAGCCTGGTGCTGCCTCCTGGCTTCCCAGACCTCGGTCGAACCATTCAACCATATATATATATATATATATATCATCATCATCATCATCGTTTAACGTCCGTTTTCCATGCTGGCATGGGTTGGACGGTTCGACCGGGATCTGGGAAGCCAGGAGGCTGCACCAGCTCCAGTCTGGTCTGGGTATATGGAGTAAATAAAATCATAACATAAAAAATTAAATATAAGAAATAATAATTTCTTAAAGTATGTGTTAATTCCCATGTACCCAGACTTTGTGGACACCCGATATATATATATATATATATTATATATATATATATATATATATATATATATATATAAATAAGCAGCAGGATATCAAGAAGTGATGCAGTACGACCATTTCAAGCAACTCCAACTCGTTGCCAGGGCTGCTGACTGGCTTCCATGCCGGTGGTACGTAAAAAACACCATTTGGGTGTGGCCGTTGCCAGTACCTATTTCTTTACTGTCCACAAGGGGCTAAACACAGAAGGGACAAACAAGGACAGACACACGGATTAAGTCGATTACATCAACCCCAGTGCGTAATTGGTACCTAATTTATCGACCACGAAAGGATGAAAGGCAAAGTCGACCTCGGCGGAATTTGAACTCAGAACGTAGCGGCAGACGAAAAACCGCAAAGCATTTCGCCCGACGTGCTAGCGATTCTGCCAGTTCACCGCCTTTCTGCCAGCTCACCGCCAGTACCACCTGACTGGCCCTCGTGCCGATGGCACATAAAAGCATCCACTACACTCTCGGAGTGGTTGGCGTTAGGAAGTGCATCCAGCTGTAGAAACTTTGCCAGATCAGATTGGAGCCTGGTGCAACCATCTGGTTTGCCAGTCCTCAGTCAAACCGTCCAACCCATGCCAGCATGGAAAGCGGACGTTAAACGATGATGATGATGTAATGGCTTTTATGTAAGTAAGTCTCCTAATTATATACCCCATAGAAACTATAAAATCACATATATAACAACACCTGTAACATTACAACTTCTAAAATCTCTTCGGTCTGAATACCTCCAACTGCCCTCGCTACGCCCATACCTCCGCTTTTCGGGTTACCTTTATCTCTTCCCAACCTCAAATTTTAATACCCTTTCTCTTTAAATGTAAGTTATATGTATTTCTTATTATTTTCTATAAATTCTTATTATTTTCTTTTCTTACTTCGATATCCTTACCTATTTTCCTCTTATTCTTTACTGTTTCTAAATAGAGACTTTTCAGCTTTAATATCCATATAAACGTATACAGGTTTGTATTTGTGTATATATTATGTGCACAAGGAACATTAAAAAGCAAAAAGCTAACTGGAAATATTTTGAGTAAAGACAAAATTAAATTAGGGAAAAGAGTGACAATAATTTTGTACGGGATGAGAGAGAAAGAGAGAGAGAAAGAGTAAAAAGAAAGAGAGAAAAGGAAGAGAATGGGAGAAAAGAGTGAGAGAATACATTGAGAGGGTAAGAAGAAAGAGAGAAACAAATTAGTAGAAAAGCAAGATAAACTATAAAGAGAGAGAGAGAAAAATAAAGATAGAGAGAGAGAGAAAGGGAGAAATAAAGAGAGGAAGTAGAGAGTGAGGCGGTAGTAATATGGACCAATGAGAAGAGAGATCAGTCTTCAGTGCTGAACGTTGTGGCACGAAATTCAAACAACAACAACTGAAAAGCGAATGAGGTAATTAAGGAGGATTTCGTTAATTAATTAATTATGATGTCTCTTGTGTGTATTTGTATCTTTCTATATTTATTTATATGTGGCGATCCGTATGTATATATATATAATAGGTTTATGTGTGAATGTTTTAAATCCGTTTAAATCCTGCTGTTTTTCTTTTGAGGTCAGCAAATTTAAATGCCAGGACATTCCACGGGGTCACACCTAAAAAGAAAGAGGAAAAGGCACCTGTCGTGGCTCCAGCCTGGCCGTGGTTGAATGTCTCACACTGATATAAGAAATATAAGGTCGGTGTATGAAGCGGGAAAAGGTATTTCTGGATAGAAATGAGGGATGTTTCGTTAATCTCCTGATTAGCCTCAGTTTTATAAAAGCTCTCAAGTTACTTTCTTTCATTGATTACACAAGACACACACACACAATATATACACACACAAGACACACACACAAGATACACACAATACACACATACAATACACACACACACACACGTGTATATGGAGGCCTTTAGTTCTTCCGCTTCTCCAATTTTTTGACAAAGTTCGTTAAGGATTGTTGTATCCTTCTTCCGGGATACGGGAAATAAAACCATCTTACTCCACACACGCATCCCTAGACACATTAACTATGGCAATTGATTAACTATGTTAGGAGAACAGAAATATGTACTTATAGACATAAAGATACAATCTACACCATTTAAGAAAAAAATTGTGAAAAAAAAGCTTCGAGCTGGCAGAATTGTTTGTATGAGGGGCGAGATGCTTAGTATTTCGTCTGCCGTTATGTTCTGAGTTCAAATTCCGCCGAGGTCGACTTTGCTTTTCATCCTTTCGGGATCGATTAAATAAGTACCAGTTACACACTGGATTCGATGTAATCGACTTCATCCGTTTGTCCCTTCTGTGTTTAGCCCCTTGTGGGTAGTAAAGAAATAGGTATTTCGCCCGTCCTTATGTTCTGAGTTCATATTTCCGCCGAGGTCGACTTTACTTTCATCCTTTTGTAGTCGATAAAGTAAGTACCAGTTGAACACTGGGGTCGATGTAATCGACTCGTCCTCACCTCTCCCAAGCTACCCTTGAGGCAAAAATTTGAAATAATAAAATGATAATAATATTATTATTATTAATAAGGCGGCGAGTTTTCAGAATTTGCAATATTTTTCTCGGCTCTTTAATTCTAGGTTCAAATTTCGACTTTTCGACCTTTACGAGGTCAATGAAATAAAGCACCAATCAAATATTGGTATCGATGTAATCAAAGTTTTTAGACCTTATTCCTGAATTAGAAAGTAAAACTGTGACGTCTTGGGTTGCAGACTAAACCCACGATTAGGGTACCTGGGACGACCAAATTGGTTACTGAATAAAATTTAGTTGTGTCTTTTGTGTTGTGAGTTCAAATTTCACCCATGTCAGCTTCACCTTTGATTGTGCTGAGGTTGATTATAGAGAACTTAAGACGTGGATGTGTGGTAAGAATTTTGCGTCCAGGTTCAATCCACGCTCTGTGAATTGGTTGGCATTAAGAAGAGCATGTATATATATATAGCATGGAGAACGGACGTTAAACGATGATGATGATATGTGTGTGTGCATTTTCGCTTATTTTTCTTCTTACTTTCCCCTTACATTTCCACATGTAGTTTCTACTTTCTTTTTGTAACTTATTTCTGTTATATACATACATATATATATATATATATGAAATTTTGAATTTAGTTCATGGACCCCCTCCCCAGTACTACTACCTTTGTAGACCACCAGGGGTCCATGGACCGCAAGTTGGGGAGCATTAGTATATAATGCCTACCATCCTGTGACAGTTGGTGTGTTTTGTTGATTCTCCTGTAGGATAATATTTGTTTTCTCTGGTCAATGATATCAAACAGAGGCACAGAAAGCCAAGAAAACATGGCTGAGGGCACCATCGATTAGTTCTACTGCAAATGTCTTTTTATCTGTTATCTTCTATTTGTTTCAGTCATCAGACTGTGGCCATGCTGGGGCAGCACTGCCTTGAAGAAGGTGATGGTCAAAGGAATCGACTCCAGGACTTATTTCTTTTCAAGCCTGGTACTTATTCTATCAGTTTCTATTACCGAACTGCTAAGTTACAGGGATGTAAACAAACCAGCACTGGTTGTCCAGTGGTGGAGGACAAACACAGACACATGCAGATATTCAGCAGGCTTCTTTTAGTCTTCACCAACCAAATCTGTCCAGTAGAGCACTAAGAGCACCATCTGAGTGTGATTGATCGTTGCCAGAGCATCTGACTGGCTTCTGTGCTGGTGGTACGTAAAAAGCACCATTCCAACATGATCGTTACCAGTGTCGCCTAACTGGCATGTGAAAAACATTCGAGTGAGGTCGTTGCCAGTGCTGCTGGATTGGCTCCTATGCAGGTGGCACGTAAAAAACACCATTTGAGCGTGGCCATTGCCAGTACCGCCTGACTGGCCCTCATGCCGGTGGCATGTAAAAGCACCCACTACACTCTTGGACTGGTTGGCGTTAGGAAGGGCATTCAGCTGTAGAAACTCTGCCAGATCAGATTGGAGCCTGGTGCAGCCATCTGGTTTGCTAGTCCTCAGTCAAATCGTCCAACCCATGCTAGCATGGAAAGCGGACGTTAAACAATGATGAAATCTACTCTCAAGAGATTTGGTTAGTCTGAGGCTATAGTAGAGGATTCTTGCCCAAAGTGCCACACTGTGGCAAATAATATGGCCATTCCCTATTTAATTGTATCCCCTCGCATTCTTAGGACCAATTCTATCAGTCAACTAATGAAATCTTTCTGTACCAGTTATGTACTGAGGGTATGTGTGACAGAATAGAGACTATATCCTTCCATTGCAAATCTGTAAAAAGCTTGGAATCATTTTTATTGTCACTTTGGTTTCTCTGAAGACTATGTCATTGGATTTCTTGGAAATAACAGGTTCGTTCCTCATCAGGGCTTCTCTGTCTTTCTGCTTTGACTTTTCTTTGATGTCTTTTACCTTTTTTGGTACAATATTTCTTCATTCTCCGATGTCTTCCATCTGTTTTATCATGTGATCATTCTATGAGCTTGTTCAATATTCTTTTACCATTTCTCAACCATTCTGTAATGTTTTCTATTATTCCAGGTAACAGATGGTTCTCACCAATCTGAGCTCCTTCATCATTCTATAAAATATTCCATCCATTTCTCCATCCTGCCATGTTCTTTCTCCACAGGTTGTTCAGATTCTCTGACCGTCATCATGATGTCCTTAAGGAGTAGAATCCAAGGTAAACAAGTCTTTCAGTCATTTTGAAACGCAACCATTGTATTATACTTGTTGTTATTAAAAAGGCTTATATCTTCAAATGGACGAAATTCTTGGTTGTGACCAAAAACAAACAACCAAAACCTACTTCCATTGCTCTACCAAATAAATATGGTTGCTTTGTTTGGATAATTTTCGAAATTTATGGGTTTTTTTTTCTCTTTTTTTTGTTTGTAGACCATAGGCTATTGAGTCGGTAGAACATCAGACATTTTGTCTGGTGATGATTAGTTATGACTGTTTACATTCTGAGTTTATCTTTTTTGGGTTGATAAAATAAGGAGCAGTTGAGTATTGGGTTCATAGTAATTGATTGGCCCCTCTCACCAAATTCCAGGCCTTGTACCCATAACAAAAAGGATTATTATTTCTATAATCGTTAGAGTGATAAAATGAAATACCAGTCACATATTGGGGGTTGATGCACTTGTCCCATCTTCTCAGGATTGCTGGTCTTGTGCTAAAAGTGAGGAAAAAGTTGGTAAGAAGGCAGAACTGTTACCTGTCAGACAGAATTGTTAATGTGTCATCTTGGAGGTAATTTCTTCCAGCTCTTTATGTCCTGGGTTTGAATTTCATGGAAGTTGCTTTTTGCCTTTTGGGGTCAATAGAATAAGAGACCACTTGAGCACTGGGGGTTGATGTAATTAACTAAACCCATACCTCTAAAAATTGCTGGCCTTGTGCCAAAATTAGAAACCATTATTAAGTTGAGGTGGGCGGATTGTAAAAAATCAGTAGAACATCATTCATAGTGTTTGGCAGTATTCACTTGTGGCCATTTATGTCCTGGGTTCAAATCTCATCATGGGCAAGTTTGTCTTTCTTGCTCCTGGGGTTTAAAAATAATGTACCCATCATCTACTGGGGTTGGTCTCAACTATATGCATTCCTCACAAATGTCTGGCCTTCCACTCACATTCCAAATTAATATGGTTCTTGTTGTGGTTGTTGTTGTTTCTTCAGTATTAAACGAGATTGCACAAGAAGAAAAGGCTGAGTACAGATCTCCGGAAGAGCTTTCCAAAATAGCAGCATTCAATGAAGCGAAACGAGAGAAACGGCGCCGGAAAATCATCAAAGAAATCTTTGAAACGGAGAAGACTTACCAAAACCTCTTGGACATCATACACCGAGTAAGTGGCATTTGTGGTCCTTTATCAAGTGTTGGTGTTGTGGTCCCCTTGCTGAGGCTACTGTTGTGATACACCTGTTTGTTGTGATACTCCCGTTGTCTGTCCACTCCCCTTCCTCCTCTATACTAATCACATTGACCTCCCTACCCCCATAATTAATTATGTATCTCTACTGATCCCTCTCCCTTTATTGGCCACAAGGGGATTCCTGCATGATTGCTTCACCTACTAGAAATAGCAGCCAAATCTACCTTAAATCACACCTAAAAACAGAACGAGCTGGACTAATTACTCTGGTCAACAATTTTTGACAGGTTTTGTGCTTCTTAATTGAGATTAGTTTATTCCAATGTATTTTTGTGCACTGAATCCAAATATCACCTTGAAATCTGCTTATTGGTTCCAGATTAAAAGATAAGTGGCAGGTAAAAGTTGATTATTTTATTAGAACATACAGTATGTGTCATTACATGGTTTAAACTCCAGTGCAGGGGGCTAAACAACAGTTGAAATAAAAGCAATAGAAGACTGATTTTCTTTTTGCTAGTTTCTGTATTTATTTGTTGTGTTTTGTTTTTTCCCAGTTCTTCTATTTCCCGCTGCGATTCGACTGCATCATCCCAGAGGCTGTCCACAACAAACTGTTCAGCAACATCGAACAAATCCAACATGTGAACATAAAGCTGCTGGATCAAATGGAACAGAACACCATAGGACAAGCTTTCCTCTCCCTGGGGCCTTTTCTCAAACTCTACTCCACTTATGCTAACAACCACACTCAAGCACTGGCCACATTCCAAGTAAGATCTTTCACACTCTACACATCTGTATGTTGCACTCAAAATAATATTTGTTACACTCTCCACATCTGCATCTTGCACTCTGACTAAAGTTTGTCATTCTAAACCTCAGTATGTTACACTCAGAGAAAGACTTGTCACATTTTTACCCCCTCCCCCCTTTAATCTATTCTCCAAACACCTGTCACTCCACAGCTCTATATGAGACTGTAACATTGACAAACAAATTAAATTGACCTCCCAGAAATAACAGCCAAAATCCCTCTCAGTCGTTTTTTACTGTCTTAAAGAAAGAACCTGTTAGGTAATTTGCTCTTAGGTTATTTGTACATATGGGGTGGTCATATCTAGAACGTTTTTAATAAGTTTGCTCAGTTGGGGTTGACTTGGGGTTAAACAATGTCACTGAGAAAGACCTGTCACTCAACAACTCTAAGACCTATCATTCTGTAATAAATCTCAGTCCTACACTCCAAGTAAGACTCGTCACTAACTCTTTACTCCAATTCAACTGATGTTGTTTGACCCCCAGGTCAGTCCTGATCCAGTCAACCTATAATTAAAAATCCTTTCTGTTATAGGTACAAGGCCTGAATTTTTTTGTGGGAAGGGGATAAAGCGATTACATCGACCCCAGTACGTAACTGGTACTCATTTCATCACCCCCAAAAGGATGAAAGAGAAAGTTGACCTCGGCAGAATTTGAACTCAGAACGTAAAGACGGACACAACACCTCTAAGCATTTTGCCTGGTGTGCTAACAATTCTGCCATTTTGCCACCTTAAGCCTAGAATTAAAAATGTCTCAGCTGTGACCATTGCCATCTTTTATTTAGACACAGCGTATCTGCGACTACATTCTATATCTTGTTTTTTAAAAATGGAAAATTATTCGAGGGACATATGGCTGCTGAAAGGGAACGTGTGACGGTTGCTGTCTTGGCTCATTGTTTCACCGAATCGTGCAGTTGTTGAATCGAGAACGCTTTTCTGTGATAAGCAAAGATATGTAGTAAGGGAGGTAACTCTAAAAGTCAGTTACACCGGGAAACGAGTTGTAATTTAACTCTCTCACACCTGGGCCCCTGGGTCAGCTTTACTTTCCCCCTTGGGATCCCGAGCAAAAATAAATAGTTGCATTCACAGCTCAAGAGTAACAATTGCAAGTAAATGGCCGGAATCTGTTGTATCTTCTTCTTTGACGTGTGTTGATGGTTAATTCTTTACTGAGAATCTGGTAGAGATGACATTTCACCTATTCCTGCTCTCGCAGGGAAACGGTGCAACGGGGTTAAGGATGGCCATAATCTAATGAACTTAGACCTGAACGACATTTTACTGACTTTATAAATGGTCCATGTCTTTATTTGAAAGAAATTGTTTCCTCTGCAGGAATGGTTACAGAAAAGCTCTGAATTTGCTGAGTTCATCCAAAACCAAGAAGCCAGGCCCGAAGTTATGGGATTAAAGTTCAATGCATTATTAATCACACCTGTTCAAAGAGTTCCAAGGTAAATTGTTTGTATTTCTGAAATGAGTTCTTGCTACGATAATCCTTTTCGACCTTATCACTAATGGAATAAATTTTCTTTGTGTTTGGAATATTTTCTGAAATAATCAAGAATTTGGAAGGAAATAACGAAATACCTAGTTTTCCAACCGTTCTGTTTGGGACATAAAAACAAATACATTAAGATAGAACGTTAATAAAAGACAAAATATATATCAGTAAATAATTAAGATGGTGTTTGGAGCAAATTCTTGCATGTCTAGAAAAGCAGACGTGAAAGTGTTGCTATCTGGTATCAAAAGATTATTGAATCCCAGAACATAAGAAGAAGAAGGAATTCCTTAAAAATGACATGGAATGTCCAGAGAATATTACAGAAAAAAAGGAAAACTATTTTAGCCAAGTTCCTCTTGTTTTTCATTCTTCAGCCATTTGCTTCTCACACACACACCCTTTTGCCATCCCCTTTTAATCCCCTAAATATTGTCTGTTCCCATTCTCTCAGATATAAACTGTTGTTGGAAGATTTACTGGAACACACGCCCACCTCTCACTACGACTACCATGACTTACAAGGTAAGATTTGTATTTCACTACAAATGGCCCTGGGGGTGGGGTGGGGATGAGGGTATGTAAACGGACAGGTGGGTGTATATAACCAAAGATGTCCCTCTGATGCGTTTTAGCTGGCTGCGTTAATGCGTGTATATTGAACGAGTCCTTTGTAGCTACAATTGTTAGTATTAGTGCTACTACAGTAGTTTATATTGGTAGATATAATTCATCATCATCGTCGTCGTTTGACGTCTGCTTTCCATGCTGGCATGGGTTGGACGGTTTGACTGAGGACTGGCAAGCCAGGAGGCTGCACCAGACTCCAATCGGATCTGGCAAGGTTTCTACAGCTGGATGCCCTTCCTAATGCCCACCACAATAAAGATGGGGTGATGCTGGTGGTTTACATTGAACATCTTTTTTTTTTTTTAAATTAAATATTTTTATGTTCCTGGAAGTGAAAGAAATGAAACTGTAACAAGATAGAAGCAATATCTTATGGTTCTGGACCATTATTTGTTTGTTTGCCTTTATTTCTTTCTGCAGCCGAACCTTCTCTCCTTCTCTCATCTCTTTCTCTTTGTAAATATTTCAGAGGCTGCAAAAGAAATCTGCAACATAGCGTTCCACATCAATGAACATATCCGACAGCATGAAAACTTTCAGAAGATGCTCAGCATCCAGAAATCTCTGGGAACGACTCCGAAAATCCTGTCTCCTGGTCGAGAGTTTATTCGAGAAGGAGCACTCCGAAAAGTGAGTAACTCAGCCTTGCCACGACCACCCAAGCTGATAATGGTCATCTCTATAAATACCTCCGGTCCCGTCCTACTCCATGTACTGAAGATTTCCTTTCTGACCCACAACTGTCAAATTCCCTTCCGATGGAACAAAGACATTGCAAATCTGTATTTCCTTTGTTCTCAGTATCATCTCTCTTGTATATAAACTGCGACTGTCTTTTTGTTATCTGTAAATGGCGTGGTTGCCATGGAAAATATAGGCTGTAGCATGGACCCTGCTGTCTTCTTGTAGTGTTGGTCAGTGAGGTCAGTAGTAGAGTCCACCTGATTAAGGGTCCCATAGCTATATTATGTTATTCAGGACTCCCTCAGTTTGGTCAGAGTATTTTCAAATAGTAGCTCCTGTAGCTACAATAAATGTTAGGATCCCCACACAAGACCCTTTCACGTTGATCAGAGGTGTCTGTTCCTCTATTAAATATTGTGGGGTTCTCACTGAAAAAAAACCCTTATATTTAGCAACTCACCCTTCTGAATTAAAATCATTTTTGACGTTTAATGGAATGTTTGTATTTTTATCAAAGTCTTTTTCTTCGAGTGTCGAGGGCAAGATAGACTGGTAGAGTCCAATGTTCACCATAACCTCGTGGCAGAGTCCATTTCTGTCCAACAGAAAATTAAAACAACTTTTAGCTTTTTGCGTTGCTGCGATTGTAAACCATTGGACTGGAGAAGTTACTTCCCTTGGTTTTGATTTGTTTTTTTTTTTTTTAATTTTTTATTTGAGTCTTAGTTTCAGAAAAGATTAAGATTAAATGCTTACTGGTGCCTAGTTAAATCCTTTTTATATTCTGTGTCTGAGTAGCTCCAGGGTCAATTTTGTCTTTTATACTGTTGACGTTGACTCAATAATCTACCTGTCATATGCTGAGGTCGATTAGATTGATTACCCACTCCTTTGTATATCTCTTGCTCTCTATGTTAATGCAAAAACACCATTTGGTTGACTTCTACTAAGGCTTATGGACCCAGGAGTTTAGGAGGGTGTTTATTTATTGTGTATTGATGTCCTACTGAAGTTTAGGGAATCCTGAGTAAGGGGGGAGATGTTTATATGTGTGTGTGTGTGCTTATGTTGAGGGATTCAGGCGTTTAAGAGTGTATTTGTGTCAAACTAAGTTCTAGGGACACACAAGTGACTATATATATATATATATATATATATATATATATATATGTGTGTGTATATAGATAGATAGACAGATAGACATCGTAGAGAGAGTCACATGGACAAGGAGGTGGTTTCTTAATTCTCAAACTTCAGATCACATTTGATCCAGCTGACCGAGGATAAATGAGTATCCGAGTCCAACTCTGACCTTCCTGCCTTTTATGTACTCAAACGTAATATATATCCATCATTGCAGTATTCCAATGCCATGTTCTGATAGTTCACCTGATGGCAGTTTCAAGTTTCATTATGGGTGAAATTTCACCCACAGGTCATGGAGTTTCTCACGTGATATAGAAACTCCTTTGTGGCTTTTTATGAGTTTTTTGATGACTGAACAATGCTTTGAGCAGGATTTGAACACCTGATGGTGTGTATTGTGCTTGTTTATTTACCTCCATAAACCACCCTCTACTTCTTCTCTCCAGGTCGCTCGTAAAGGAGGCAAGTCTCATGACCGAATGTTCTTCCTCTTCTCCGACATGCTCATCTATGCCAAACCAAAGTTGCTGGACACTTGCAATTCTTTCAACTGTTGCTGTGTTTTGCCACTCAGACACTGCACCATACAGCGACTGTTTGAAGATAACAAGGAACTCCACAGTGGTGGCATGTTCCAGGTAAGTAAATTTGGCACAAAGTCACAGTTTTGAGATCAAATCTCTTTCTCTCCCTATCTCTCTATTCTGATTAATTCTTTAGAATTCAAATCATTTTGCCAACTGTAATGTCAATTTATTCACATTGTGTTCAATCATTCATCATCTCCTAGCTTTGAGATTTTCATGATGTGATTGTTTCTGTTTAGACTGACATTGTAGGGTAGTGTTAGAGGCCGGATCTGGCTAGTCTGAACATAAAAAACAAGGTTGAGTATTTGGGTTGGCTGTGACTGATTTAAATTCTAAAGAGTTAATCTTTCCAAATGTTTTCTCCTCCTGAAACCTGTATAACCTACAACCCTACCGCTCTATGTCACGCTGGTGAGACCCATATTGGAGTACGGGATTCAAGCCTCTTCTCCTTATCTCCTCAAAGACATACAGCATCTCGAAAGAGTCCAGAAGCTGGCTACCCGCATGGTTCATGGTCTCAAAAATTTGTCCTACGAAGAAAGGCTGAGGACGCTTGACCTTTATTCTCTAGAAAAACGCCGCCGCCGTGGTGATCTCATTCTCGCTCACAACATCATAAGCGGAAAGTGTAACCTCTCGAAAGAGCTGTTCTTCACTCCTGCTCCAGAGCGTCGGCTGCGGGGTCACTCCAAAAAGCTCTATCTGCGACGATTTCATCTCAATCGAAGGAGAGGAGCTTTCTCCGTCCGGGTTGCGGATCCGTGGAACAAGCTACCAGACGAGATGGTGAAGATGCTGACGACCGCTTTGTTCAAAGTCTCCCTTGACCACAAATGACCTGAACTCTTTACATGAACACCACCCTGTACTTAACTCCATGTCCCCCTACATGGCCTTGCTTTTTGAGCCAAAGAATTAACTAACTAACTAACTAAATAATATCTGTTCTACAGTTTCCTTTGTACAGTTGCTTCTGTTGTCTCCTGTTTGAACCCCTAATTCTGGCTTTCTGCTCCTTCTTTACTCTTCAGATCACCTGCAAAGAGGAGTCCTTAGTTCTGTATTCCCTTGATCCTGCAGAGGTCACAAACTGGATAGAATGTCTGGAATCGGCAATTAAGTGAGTACCCCTTGATGGGTTTGTCTGCAATTCTTTCGAGAGAACTCCAGTGTCATGTGCAACATGAATGTTATTATTATTATTATTATTATTTCATTAGTGTTTGCTAGTAACTAATGATCCTTCTTCTGCTGCTGCTGTTGTTGTTTTCAGGAAGCTCACAGAAAATCGACAGACCTTAAAGAAACCCAGCAGTAACAAAGTCCCACTGCGGGGCCGGACACTATTGAGGCAGAAGAAACTTGACAAAAAAAATAGCCGGAAGGTAATGGAATTGAAACGGTTCTTTTTATCATATTATACCATTTATATTATTATTATTATTGTCCCCATCACCATTCTTCCCACTTTCTCAAGCCATCAAAATATTGGGTGCCACTGTTTTTATACCATTTCTTTGCTTATTAACTTAAGTCTACATAGTTATAGTTATTATTGTTATTGTTATTATTATTATCTATACATATAAATGAGAGATTCGTTCTTGTTTTGGGATTCACAGTCAAACAGAAGGGTGGAATTGCACGAAAAATTATACAGATGTGTAGAATAATCTGGTGGTGATGCTGGGCTTTGTATTTTTTCATAGCTCCCATGGTTACTGAGATAATCTACTATAATAATACTCTTGTGTTTATGAATGAGAAAGGAAGGGGTGATGTCATACTTGGTAGTGGGACGATGAAAATTGTACACTGAGGGTGTTGGGAGAAATTCCATACAGTGCACCCAGTGTAAGCCATGGACACAAGAAGTGCAGTGGAAGATTAGAATGGTTATTCTGTAGAAAGCCAAATCAGACTGGAACCTGGTGCAGCTCTCCTGCTTGCCAGCTCTGATCAAGCCGTCCAACCCATGCCAGCATGGAAAACGGACGTTAAAGGATGATGATGATGATGTCCCTCAGGTTCACAATGTAAAATGGAAAGAACCTAGAACTACAGAAATTCAGAATATGAACGGGAATGTCCTGCATTCCTTTTTAGACAAAATGACATCATCGGTTTTTGCAGGTAACAAGGGAGAAAAAGAAAACAAGAAAGAGAAGACTTAGTGAAACAGTTTTGTATAAATGTGATGGAATTTACCTGACACACTTTAATTCATTCGTCAAGGGTTTGACGTTAGCGATTCACAAATATATTTATCCTCATGCGTTTTGAGGACAGAAAGTGCAGTGGAGTCAATATTTTCTGAGAATCTTCACTTTGAGGTGTTCCTCAAAATTACAGCCATTTGATGTAAAATGTTTGGTAAGTTCTGAAAATATATTCGTTAACCTTATTTTTACCTTTCTGGTTCACCAAATACATTTGTTGATGTTTTCTTCCTCTAGGTGCGACCAACAATTCAAAAATCCCTGCTCTTTACCCAGGACGAGAACTCCCCTACATCTGATGTAATGGAATCAGAAGTCAAGGAGTCAACCCCAACCCCAAGGTCAAGGTCTCATTCTCCATTCCGTGAACCCGACGCAATTCTTGATTCTTCATTCAAAAGAAAATGGGAGAAGGAAGCCTCTGAAATTGAGAAACAACTCTCATCAGAACTGGTAATCTTGTTGTTCTTCTTGTTGAAGTAGTTGATAAAAGGACCAGAAACAATACCTTGTGGTGTTTACGTATGTCCTTTTATATTCTATGTTTAAATTCAGTTGATGTTGACTTAATTTTTCATGTTTCTGACCTTAAGGAAATAAATTACTCGTGAAGAACCGAGGCAAATATCCTCATCATCGTTATCTTCGTTTATAGTTTTACATCTGCTTTTTCCATGCTTGCTTGGGTCAGAGTGTTTCCCAAACTTTTTCAAGCTGCCATATCCTTAACCATCAAGCCACATTCCTACTGCCTCCACCCCAACCAACCATCACAAACACAGACCCCTTTCTGAAGCAAATCCGTAGAAGCTGTATTTCACAAATAAACCTTAACCTAAGGAACCCATTATTTCGTTGTTTTTACATGAATCGTTAAACCCATTATCGCCCCACTTTTCTTCAACGCCCCCTTGGAACTTTCCACTGCCCCCGGGGGAGGGGCCAATATCGCCCACTTTGGGAACCACTTTATCCTCTCCCTCCCTCAGCATCTAGATGTCTTGAGTGGGTGTGGCAGTTCCACACCCATATTTATAATGTTTTTATGTCAAATTATTAAAAGGAACAATTTCACATTAAACTGAATAAATTATTCAATAACTTCTTAATAGAGCGGTGACTGTGACTTCGAAGTATCGATTTCCAATAAGTTTTCATAAGTGAGAAAATGACATTCGTATAATTAAACACATTCGTATTTAATTAGAAAATAACGATTTTTATTTCCTTTCATAACAATCAGTTTTTGTAAGCAAACAGTTTTGTGTTAAAGAACCTCAGACGTGACATGACTGAATGGAGTAGTGTAGCTTGGACTCTTTTACTGGAAGTCTCACAATACTGCATCCAAGTTACGAGAAGTAAATAGCGAAAATTTCGGGACGAAGCTGGCCTTTAAGCCTGTTAGAGTTATGTCCCTTAGATTTGGCAGAAACGTTAGCGCACCGGGCGAGATGCTCAGCGGTATTTCGTCTGCCGTTATGTTCTGAGTTCAAATTCCGCCGAGGTCGACTTTGCTTTTCATCCTTTCGGGGTCGATAAATTAAGTACCAGTTACGCACTGGATTCGATGTAATCGACTTAATCCGTTTGTCCCCTCTGTGTTTAACCCCTTGTGGGTAGTAAAGAAATAGGTATTGAGGTGGAGGTGAAAAAGGGAAAGAGAAATAGCAGGGAGAGATGAGGAGGAGGTTTCTTTAAAGGTCGTGCATGGGTGTATAAGTAAAGATGTGTGTTCCCCCTCCCCTACATCTATATATCATCATCATCATCATTTTCACGTCCACTTTTCCCTGCTGGCATGAGTCAGACGGAATTTGTTGAAGCAGATTTCTCACAGCTGGATGCTCTCCTTGTCACAAACCCTCATCTGTTTCCAAGCAAAGTCGTATCCCCCCCATCCCCGGAAATTTGGAAAGGAAGGACACCTTGTATGACAGTGGCAGTCGTTTAGAACTGACAAGGATAAAATGTGCATGTGTGTGTGTGTTTGTTGGAGCAATACATTTTTTGTGGGGGTGGTGGGGCTGGGCGATGCCACTTGCTGCCAGTCACTGTTCAACTTTGAGTCTGTCTTTGAGTGATGTCTGGCAAGTTTGTGTACCAGATTTATTTGGGGCTTTGTGTTGCAGGGTGGGAGTGGTGGTTGATAAGACTGCTGTGAGATTTGAACTTAGGCCCATGGGTTCAGAAATTTATTAATCTATACCCACATGTCACAGTCACCGTGCTTCCCAATTATTGCTAATTAATGTTTGGTGTAATTACAATATCTGTCTGTCTGTCTTTTCTGAGACCAAATCTTGCTGAAGTGCACTTTAGGTTTCTTGTTTTTTAGAATTGGTAAATTCAGTACCAGTAATATATTGGTGTTGATTCATTCGACACCCCCTCCCCTACATTTCAACACCATTGCACCCCCCCCCCCCAACAACAATTGGTCTAAACTTTCTTCTTTGCCTCATGAAATCCATAATTGCTAATACGTTTTTGCCCTTCTCTCTGCAGTGGTCGTCATCTCTGACTTGCCCAGCTGGAGCTACGTCTTCCCATCATGATGAGATGGATTCTTTTATGTTGGTCGATGAAGGTTTAACAGAGAACATAGGTATCGACCTGCTGACACCAGAAAACAATGAAAACATCAACAACAACAACATCAACAACATTGACGACACACCCCAGCTCCCTCCCCAGAACAATATTCGAGAAGGCCGGCCACGCCCACTTTCTCAGTTTTTGTAAGTAAATCCATTTCAATCTTCATCTCATCCACATTTCTACCCTGTCTTCTGACTCTTTCAAGGATGACAAAATGCAGTACCAACGAAATACTGGGGTTGATATAACTGACCTAACCACTACCATAAAGTCGTTTTCCTTGTTTCAAAATCTGAAACGATTCTTGGCAGCCAAGGGGCCGAATCCTTTGATTGCCAGATAAAATGGTCGGCAGTAATTCTTGTGAATCACCACCTTTTCAGTCCAGATTCTACTGGAACCATCTTTGCCTTTTACTTGTCTAGGATTAATAAAATATAGTACCAGCTAAATCCAGGGGTCACTGACATCAAGTGAACCCCTCCCTTAAAATTGTTGGCTTTCTGCTGAAGCCTAAAACATTATTATTATTATTATTCAGGTGGCAAGCTGGCAGAATCGTTACTGTGCTGTACAAAATGCTCAACAGCATTTCATCCATCCTTTCATTCTGAGTTCAAATCCCACCAAAGCAAACTTTGCTCTTCATTCTTTTGAGGGTCGATAAAATAAGCCCCAGTTAAGCACTCAGTCCACTCTATGGAGTGGTTGGTGTTAGGAAGGGCATCCAGCTGTAAAAACTGTGCCAAACCAAACAGAGAAGTCTGGTGCAAGCTTCTGCCTGGTCAGCTCCTGTCAAACCGTCCAACCCATGCTAGAATGGAAGGCGGATGTTAAATGATGGTGATGATGATGATGTGCTGGAGAAAATGTTTAGTGACATTTTTTCTGGATCTTTGTTCTAAGTTCAAATTCCACCAAAGTGACATTGATAAATAAATACCTGTTTCTTTACTACCCACAAGGGGCTAAACACAGAGAGGGCAAACAAGGACAGACAAATGGATTCAGTCGATTATATCGACCCCAGTGCATAACTGGTACTTATTTAATCGACCCTGAAAGAATGAAAGGCAAAGTCAACCTTGGCGGAAATCAGAACATAGCAGCAGACGAAATACCGCTAACGTTTCTGCCAGCTTCCGCCTTTTATAAATAAATGGCATTGATAAATAAATACCAGTTAGATACTGGGATTGATGTAACTGACAAACCCCTTCTCACTAAATTTCAGGCCTTCTGCCCCACCGTCGTCCTTCATCTCTGTCCTCCTAGGCTGGCCAAGTATCTCCTCTGTCCGTCTTGCCTGGAGCCACTGCTCTCCCTTCCACTCTCCTTCTCGACTCAGAAGTCTTTGTTTTGCTTGTTGCTTAGCAACCCTGCTGGTGCTGGTTCCACATAAAAAGGCCCTCTGTCAGTGCCACATGAGAAAAGCTCCCAGTCCATACTCTGTAAAGTGGACAGCATTAGGAAGGACATCCAGCCAGAGAAACCATGCCACAACAGACAGTTGGAACCTGGTGTAGCTCTCCAACCATGCCAGCTACTTTGAAACTGTCAAACCCATGCCAGCATGGAAAATGGGCGTTAAATGATGATGAAAGGGTTGGCATTCCATCAAAAGGGCCATATTGTTACCGCAGTCCCTTATACACCAAGAAACCAGGTGAAGCATTGGCCTTTTGAGCCATAGGGGACGTGACAGACCCAACACCTAATATGATATTGATAATTTTATATATAATTCATCCGTCACTTTGTAATTAACCCCTGACACTTTCTCTTTCTCTCTCTCTCTCTCCTAGCAATGCAAGCCATGAGGACCCACCACCCACAAGGTATAAATCCCTCAACAGTGTCTTCTCTTCCACCAGACGACGTTTCCAAGATCGAGATCAGCGCTGTTCCTTGCAGTAAATTATTGAAATTGTTTATTTTTACAATTTTCCATCGAATTATTCCTCTTCTTTGCTTTTATCCACAATAAAAGCCAACCCACCCCACCTCCAGTCTTCCAATCGCCACCTCCACCTTTTCCTGTTCTCTCTCTCCCCCCCAACTATTCCACCCTCCTCACTCTTTTCCTTCTCTCTCTCTTTCTCTCTCTGACCATTCCAGCCCATAACTGAAGCTCCCTTCTCAATCCTCTCCAATTTCTCTTCAGGTTCTGATTTTATCCCAGAAGCCAAAGCACCAAACCCAGCTTTTAGTTTTGTTCCTTGTTTAACCGTTTTCAAATCTAATCCCGAGTTAATTCCATTTTTACCTTTCATTGCCATGAATTGACCCTTTAGCTTTTTTAAACTGGTCATATCCAACCCAAACATTCTGTTGCATGTTCAGACTGACTAGATCCAACCTCTCACACCTAACCTACAATGTTATTCTGAAAATGAACAACCACACCATCAAAATCTTAAAGCCACAAGATAATCCAGGATTACATTGAAAACCCTGTAAATCTGTGTCCTTATCTCTATAGAAGTAATTGTTTGTCCAAATAAACAAGTTCTGTAGAGGTGGTCAGGACTGGATATAATACCTTGTGGCATTCAGATTTGTTCTATTTATCTCCTGAGTTCAATTCCTGTTGCAGTTGTCTAGGTCCTCCTTTTTATAGGGGTTAGTCTCCTCCCTGGTCTAAAGAAAATTTCAACAGCCTCTGCAATTGATCTCACTTCAGGAAGCTCCCCACCAAACTCCACCTCACTGGGCCACACCAACCAATGAAGGGGACTGTTTATGGTGCCTCAGTCTGTTAGAAATAGCAACCAAATTTCCTTCAAACCACACTCTACCATCTTTGGATAATGTGCTCCTGGTGTTCCCTGTTTGTTGGAACAAGGCAGGACGGTCACAATTGGAGTGGCTTTGATCATAGATTTTGCCAGTCAAGTCTTATATGAGGCAGAACAACAACACTGAACATCATTCCAGGGTTCCGCTATAACACATTCCATCACACTCCACCACTCCTCACTTTGCATTGAAGCCACACTCCACCACATTATGATCTCCCTCTGCTTAACTTACACCAATCCATTAACAAAGCCTGTATGAAATAAGTCCTCTACTGTATGGTGTGTTGCCTGTTTGTTAACACTCAGTTATTGTCAAACAACTAACGATGACTGTCTTTATAACATTCCTATAAGATGTGATTGAAAAAAACTTACTGGGTTGATTATATGAAAGTTACCCTTCACTTGGTGAAGGACCCCCTTTGTTTGCCAACAGAGTAAACGGCTCACAAATTCCTCTTCTCCATACTATACTCTTTCCATACCCTTGTTACTCCTACTTCCACTGTTGATGATGTTGCCTAGGTAACAAAAACTATCAACTGTCTTCTGAGCAGTTGAAATGATTCTTGTCCCGGCTGTTCTTCCTGACAATTCAACCTCCTTCTTGCACTCCACTTCCTTCTCCTCCCCTTAATCCTCCTCCTCTTCCTCCCCTCTCCTCATACTAAATCCTTTTCCACTGACCCCCCCTCTGTTTCTATTGCATCTCTCTTGTCCACCCACACTTTACATTGACTTTTGGCTAAAGAGTTCTAACTGATGCTGATTCTTTTTTTACCAAGCATGGCAGCAGACAGAAATCTTTTGTCTCTGCTTGGTTGACCTTTAGGCTTCCTGAGTCTGGACCCTGATTCCATGTTAAGAACTTTTCCTCTAATTCTTTGGGTGATCTGGAAGTACACCCTTAACGTAACGAAGTCCCCACCACTGACGGTCAATCTTGAAGTCATGGAATTAATTATGGTAAATAGCAAAGAGCAGAGAAGCAAACCTTGATGGACTTTAAATTTCTCTGTGAACCTGTAACTAACTCTACTCTTCTTCAAGCTTGCACAGGATTACAGGGTGTGGCACCCTGTCAAAGACTTTCTCTGGGTCAACAAATGTTAGGATTAATGACTTGTTCTTGGCTAATAACTTTTGTATCTGTCTCACTAAGAAGAAGTCATCACTAGTTCTTCGTCTTGACCCAAACCACTGCATCTCACCAAAGCCAATACACTGGTGGAATTTGGAGTCGGGGAAGAAATCGGAGTACTCAACATGGACAGTCCACTAATAAAATTTAGTGGAAGATAAATCCTAATTCAGAGTTTGTTGTGACCAGGTTTGCTGGCCTATTTATCGGTTATGTTCAATATATCAGGCATGTCGTGTTGTTTGTTATTCACTGTCATCATCATCATCATCGTTTAACATCCGTTTTCCATGCTAGCATGGGTTGGATGGTTCGACCGGGGTCTGGGAAGCCAGGAGGCTGCACCAGGCTCCAGTCTGATCTGGCAGTGTTTCTACTGCTGGATGCCCTTCCTAACGCCAACCACTCCGTGAGTGTGGAAATGTATTATAGCATGTATCAATATTTATGGAAATACTCTGCATGTAGCATATCAATTGTGTGGAATTTTACTTTTATGACAAGCACCAACTCATCAGTGGAAATACTCTGTGGTAAACAGAGTAACTTCAGAACTGTGAGTTTGTGTGGAAAATTACTATTATAACATATCAGGTGTATGTGGAAATTTATTATTATAACATATATCAGTTTATCAATGGAAAACTATGGTGGATATATCACCTGTGTTTGTGTGGAAACTAATTTACTGTGGTGTTGTGAGTGGAATTACTGTGTGTGGCAAACCAAATGCAAGCATATCAAGTGATTGTGTGGATATTTAGTTCCAATAGTCTTTGTGTGGAATATTATGTTAAAACATAACCATGTGGTTGGGGTTGTGGTGGATCGTTCTGTATTGAAGCATTGGACGGATGTGTAAAGTTATACTGGTTCCACACAGATATCATCTGTGGAAATGGTAGGTGTGTGTGTGTGGAAATAATGCTGTCACACAATAAAATTAACATATCACTGTAGTGGTAGAAAATTATAATTATGTGATGTAGAAATTAGAATTTTTTTAGTGTGGTAAGAAGCTTGCTTCCCAACTACATGGTTCTGGGTTCAGCCCTACCATGTGGCACCTTAGGTAGGTGTTTTTTACTATAACCTCAGGTCGACCAAAGCCTTGTGAGTGGATTTGGAAGACAGAAACTGAAAGAAGCTCATTGTGTTGGTTTGTCCCCCATCACCACGTGACAACTGGTGTTGGTGAGTTTATGTCCCTGTAACTTAGCAGTTTGGCAAAAGAGACTGATAAAATAAATACCAAACTTAAAAAAGAAAAACAAATCCTGGAGTCGATACATTTAACTAAAAATTCTTCAAGATGGTGCCCCAGCATGGCCACGGTCCAATGGCTGAGTGACTGAAGCAAAAGATAAAAGATACCACTAACTGCGGAAATGTGCTTTGTGTGTGTGTGTGTGTGAGAGAGAGAGAGAGAGAGAGAGCGAGAGCGGCTATTGCTGACACAATAATGCAAATATACCACTGATTGTGGACATTACTGGTGGTATGTGTGGAAACGCTGTATAGACACACCACTACTGTGTGGAAAGAATATGATGACATATCAAGTATGTGAGAGTGTGTGTGGAAATGTTGCTCTTAATAACATGTTACTGGCTGTGGAAATTTCCTGTGTGTGTGTGGAAATGTTGCTCACCCCCTCTAATACACTAATTGTGTGGAAGTTGTAGGATGTGGTAAAGTTATTGCTCAAATTTTGTTTAATTTTCCCCTTGGAACTGTTTCAGTGAAAGTCATTAAAGAAATGCATGAACACCACAGAATCCCATTTATATCTCAGTACAACCACAATAACAATATTGTGTGTGGTTATTTTTTTATTATCTCTTATGAAATTTTATTTTGTGTTTTTTCAAATTCCTGATTGAGGTGGAGGTGTGGGGTACAGACCTCATCTGAATTCCACACGGTTGTTTATCATCACACTACTATGTTTGTCTGTACGTGTGAGGTCTGTCTCTGTGTCTATTCATTCCTCTAACTAGTCCTCCATCTGACCATTCATCCATTTGTCTATTCTTTTCTCTATACATCTATCCTTTTTACCTATTCTTCCTTCTGTCTATTCATCCATCCATCTGATGTCTGTTTCTAAGAGATGGCTTGGCTTGTGCCACATCTCTTCAGTTATTCCTCTTCTCATCATTGTGTCATGTCTGCATACTCTACGCTCCATGCTAACCACTATTCCTAGTGTTTCCTTCCCAAAATGTCTGCCTTTTGAGACATGCTCCTTGCTCATATCTTTCCCACAGATGTTGACTTATAAACATTCCTTAATGGCATCAGTCTCACTGGACAAGGAGGCCTGTGAAAATCACGGCCACTACCCCACCAAGTTACAAAAAAGTTTTAATGCGTCTCATTAATTGCTTATTTGTATAATTACCTGTTAATTTCACTGTCTCATTGCCTCTCTGTCCATCCTTCTGTCTGTCTCTCTCTTCCATGTACATTCCTGAATCCTAACCCTATTTACGTGTCTGTCTGTTCATCCACTCATCTCCACCCTTCTCTCTCTCCTTCTCCATCTCCACACAACCACACACTAACACATGTAGATGTGGGTATTTTTTTAAAAACATTTTTGTTTATTTTTTGTGATATTTTATGGAATTTATCAACAATTGTGTTTCCTATTTCTTTAATAAATCAAAATTTGAAATTTAGAAATGTTTCTTTGTTTATTAATTAATTAATTTATAATTTCTCTCTGTCAGCTTTAAATATGAATTGGTGCGGGAGTGAACAGGTCAAATCACTTCGTTATCATCATCGCCGCCATCATCATCACCCACCACCACCACCACCATCAGTACTCTGCTGTCATCACCATCACCATCACCATCATCACTTCCACCAAACTTCGTCTTGCTGTTGAACTATTAAAAGAAGTTTCTTAAGTGATCACTTGACTTGCTAGAAACAGTAGCCAACTTCACAAATGGCTCACCCCCACCATTGTCTTATAAGAAAAGGAAGATGATGACATTGCAAAGCGGGTGTGGTTGTGTGGTGAAGAACTTTGCTTCCCAAACAAATGAGATTTGGTTTAGTCGCACCGTGTAACACGCTGGCCAAGTGTGTTCTATTATCGCAAGAAGTCAACCAAAGCCTTGAGAGTGGACAGTTTTCTTGTGTTGGCCTCTGCAGCAGATGAAAATGGATGATTAGACAGGAATGGATGTGGGAAGCTGATGTCAGCTGAAGAAATTCTACATGGGATGTAAAAGGATTTTAATGTGAGAAGATGGAATGAACAGGCTTCATTTCAAATCCCTACAATCGTTTCTGTGCACCAATATCAGTTGATCATTGCTGAGTGTTTCACATATTAAACACATTATTGCATGTAATATGATCCAGCAATAGCTGTGTTCCTTCTCATCTTCAGGATCCAAGACCTGCAAGATCATCTTTAGTTTCCTTTCGTTTTATACCCACATCAGTGTGCTATTTTTAGCATCCCATTGACAAAGAGCAACACAGGAATACAAAGAGATACAAATGAGGAAAAATACCAGGTAATATATAGATATAGGAAGTCGGATGTTAAATGATAATAATGATGAAGATCGCTTTATCTTGTCAGATGATAGCCATCTCACATTGAGCCTGATCTGATTTATTTTCATCATTTTGTGTGTGTGGATATGACTTTCAATGCCGTGCATCCATCGCCACAGGACTTCATGAAACATGAAATGGATCAAGAACTGAAATGACTGTGAGGCATCTGGACGTCATTGTGTTTTAGGTGACAAAATGCCTGTCCAGCACTTTTGCCACTCTCTCGGTCAGCTTAGTAGGCTCCAGTGACAAGCAGTATAAGATGTCTGATACTATTTTGACTGCAAGTCCTATGTCAGAGTATCTTTCTTCCAGAAGAGCTGCCTTCCTCATGGCTTTGTCAAAAATAATGAGAGCCTTCTCTACCTAACCTTTGATATATATGTATATATCTTCCACTCAAGAGGGGAAGATAATAATTTTGAAATATGCATTATTCCTTTTATATTGCAGTTAATTCTGATTATCACAATTTTTTTCAAAGTACATTATTACATATTCCAATATATATATATTATCCAAAATACAATACTGTAATCAGATCATTTCAAGATTGCATATTCTATAGTAAAATTTCTGATTCAAACATTTTAAATAATTTTATTACACAAATTCACTATTAAATATTCTGAAGTACATTATTACAAACCAGTTTCACTTCTTAAAGGGGATATTCATTGCAATAAACGTGTAATGGCTAGCTACAAGCCTTCATTTATATAGACTCACTAGGTAACAAGAGCAGTTATATTATATACTTTAGTAAAAAACCCATCTTTTTCAATAAAGTACAAAAATTTACATCCCTTCTTAATTTGGGAAGTGGGTTTGTGCTAAATATCATGGTGTTCCCTCAAAGTATAAAAGGATAGGTATAAGTGAGAAGAGGGACAGGACTGCACAAGGTAGGTGGGTAAGTTTATGATAGTTATAATATACATACATATAGTGTGTGTGTAAGTGTATATATATATATATGTATATATATAAAGGGGGTGCTGAAAACTTCCTGGCTTTAAAAGTATCGTGAAAGCCTGGTTGGAGGCCTAACTCGGCTTCCATAAAGTCTGTGCAAGATAGTTGCCAAGAGAGCTTACTGCAGAGCACAAAAGCAAACGTCTTGAGGTTTGCCAATGTTTACTTAATCGCTACAACAACGAGGGCGAGCAATTTTTGAGCAGAATAGTGAGGACATCGTAAAATATATTAAGACTATGTAAAATGTGTGCAGTTCCTTCTTTAATTTCTTACACACACACACACACATATATGTATATATATAAATATATATATATATGTATATAAGAGTGATGGAAAAATAATGTGGAATAATGTATCAATCTTATCAGGGAGGAGATTATAAACAACATTGCTCATTAATAAACCATTTTTACAGATGTCATCATCATCATCATCGTTTAGCGTCCGTTTTCCATGCTAGCATGGGTTGGACGGGTCAACTGGGGTCTGTGAAGCTGGAAGGCTTCGTCAGGCCCAGTCAGATCTGGCAGTGTTTCTACGGCTGGATGCCCTTCCTAACGCCAACCACTCCGCGAGTGTAGTGGGTGTTTTTTACGTGCCACCTGCACAGGTGCCAGACAGAGCTGGCGAACGGCCACGAACGGATGGTGCTTTTACGTGTCACCGGCACGGGGCCAGGCGATGCTGGCAACGGACACGAACGGATGGTGCTTTTACGTGCCACCGACACGGGGCCAGACAGAGCTGGCAACCGGCCACGAACGGACGGTGCTTTTACGTGTCACCGGCACCAGACAGAGCTGGCAAACGGCCACGAGCGGACGGTGCTTTTACGTGTCACCGGCACGGGGGCCAGCTGAGGCTGGCAACGGACACGGACAGATGGTGCTTTTACGTGCCACCGACACGGGGCCAGACAGAGCTGGCAAACGGCCACGAACGGATGGTGCTTTTACGTTTCACCGGCACGGGGGCCAGCCGAGGCTGGCAACGGACGCGAACAGATGGTGCTTTTACGTGCCACCGACACGGTTGCCAGACAGAGCTGGCAAACGGCCACGAGCGGACGGTGCTTTTACGTGTCACCGGCACGGGGGCCAGCCGAGGCTGGCAACGGACACGGACGGATGGTGCTTTTACGTGCCACCGACACGGGGCCAGACAGAGCTGGCAAACGGCCACGAACGGATGGTGCTTTTACGTGCCACCGACACGGGGCCAGACAGAGCTGGCCAACGGCCACGAACGGACGGTGCTTTTACGTGTCACCGGCACGGGGCCAGGCGAGGCTGGCAACGAACACGAACGGATGGTGCTTTTACGTGCCACCGACACGGGGCCAGGCAGAGCTGGCAAACGGCCATGAGCGAATGGTGCTTTTACGTATCACCGGCACGGGTGCCAGACGAGGCTGACAGCGGACACGAACAGATGGGTCACTTAACCCCTGCTTTCTGATATATGATTTGATTTTGATTGTTCTCACTGGTCTTGCCGGGTCTTCTCACGCACAGCATACTTCCATAGGTCTCGGTCTCTGGTCATTTCCTTGGTGAGACCTAGAGTTCGAAGGTCGTGCTTCACCACCTCGACCCAGGTTTTCCTGGGTCTACCTCTTCCACAGGTCCCCTCAACTGCCAGAGTGTGGCACTTTTCACACACCTATCTTCATCCATTCTCACCACATGACCATACCAGCGCAATCGTCTCTCTTGCACACAACATCTGATTCCTCTTAGGTCCAACTTTTCTCTCAAGGTACTTACACTCTGTCGACTATG
>NC_043007.1:29993666-29994905 GCF_006345805.1 Octopus sinensis
GTCCATTGTAGGATATAGAAATCAGTGGAAGCGAGGCGTATAAGTTTTCTGGACAATTGCGTGGTTTTGTGGTCATTAGGATTATTATCTGTCTGGGAAGATAAGTTGTTTGAAATATTTTAATGTTCAAAGTACCAAGTAAGTTGAGACTAGTTCTGGGAGTCAAAGAATTTCACCGGATTCTTGAGTGCGCAGCTGACAAATCTTTTATTTGTTAGCGAATCTCTTTAATGCAAGATATTTCCACTTTAAACCCTACACTATTGATGAGTTCGGATAAATCTTTTGAACCAAAAAGTAGATTATTATTATTTTTTTTTTTTCATCTTAATCTAAAAAGACTTGCCATTGAAGGTTACAGATTTTTTGGAGTCCGTAAAATTCGTCAAGTGATTTATGAGATGTTTATAGAGAAGTGAGAACAGAAATAAATAGATTCAACAGAAAACTTCGAGAATTCAGAGGGTGAATGTTTCTTAGGGATCTCTGCATAGACAGATATAGATCCAGGAAATACATGCAGTAATTCGTACTGATGAGACAGACGAGCATTTGAGTAGTCCTTCATGTTGGATCAACCCACATAGGGAAGTAAAGTGCATGGGATCACTAATGGAGACTTCGCAACTAATGGATAAGGAAGTGTGGGTAGTTCCTTACATCTGTTTCTGGGGGAAGTTATGTGAAATGTGTCTACATATATAAAATGTGTAAGTTATGCGAACTGTCTAGCGAAATCACTAGAAGCGAAATCACTAGAAGAGAAATCACAAGATATATAAACAAAGATGTAAATAGATTGTTAGTCTGGACGGGTTATGTTAATAAAATACATTGAATGGTTGGCATAGAATAAAAGATAAAGAAATATGAAATGCTAGAAATGAGGGCTGACGATAAGAGAAGGATAAGGAAAAGAAGGAGAGGGTGAGGGAGAAAAGGAAGATGTAGAGACGAGAAATATGAGTGGTGTAACCGTGACACCAGTCGTCGGTCGTTCTAGATAAATAGTGAATTCTAAAAAGTGAAAGTGAGGCAGTGGTAGACATCAAAGAATGTAAGAGAGAGAGAGAGAGGGGGGGGGAGAAGTAAGAATTAAAGAAGAGTTTTACGACAGCCTGTTGCGTATAGAGTCGCGAAGTTGTCTGGTTATGAAGTGGTTGGAAGTTTCCAAGTATGGGGGAAGGTTGCAACCTCGGTAGAACACTTGCAGGAGATTGTAAAGATCGACGCTGGTAG
>NC_043007.1:29995005-30007505 GCF_006345805.1 Octopus sinensis
AACGTTCTGCCGACATCCTTGGTTTGTAACGTTGCAATATTGTTTGCTATTATCCACAATGGTCTTCACTACGCTTGGCATTGTGTCGGCAGTTGTGTGGTGGTGATGGTGGCGGTTGTGGTAGTGGTGATGATTGTGATGTTGGTAACAGTAGTGGTGATGATGGTGGTGGTTGTGGCGGTAGTTGTGGTGATGACTGTGATGGTGGTAACAGTGGTGGTGATGATAGTGGTGGCTGTGGTGGTAGTTGACGTGGTGGTGGTGATGGTGATAGCATTTGTTGCTATTGTTTTTGTTGCTGTTGCTAATTTCTCATTATCGTTTTTCGCTTTCGTTGCTGTTTCTCTTATTTACTTTTGACATCGCCATTGTTGTTCTTATTGCTGTTGTTGCCGCTATTTATTGCAGCGGCGATGATGGTGGTGTCACTTGTGTCCATGTTTTTCCATTTTGATGCCTTTGTTGTTGTTGTTGTTGTTGTTGTTGTTGTTTCCAACGCCGTGAGCTGTTCGCGTAGGCATGGGCGGTAGTGGTGGAACTTTGGCTTAAGATGGGAAATACAAGGCCGAGATCGCTGTTCCAAAAACTGACCCCGGGGAGGGAAGCAGTTGAAAATTTCGGTACGATGCTTTTTATTTTGAAATGAGTGAGTTCTATAAAATGAAAAAAAATATATTTCCGCTGCGAAGATCGAAAACAAAGTGAAACTGACCATTTCAGGGGTTGATCCTTGGTACCTCTGCATTTACGCTTGCACCCCTTCTGCTCATGTAGCAGGACTCCATTTTATTCCAGATGTTCGTACATTGACTCTGCGAGTATTCCAACCAACAATTTCCACATAAGTGGCAAACAGGATATCGGCCCATAATTGTCTACCGTATTGTCTTTTTTGGTGTTTTTCAGGCACAGCACTGTCCTACCCAATGTCAACCACTCTGGTGTTACTTGGTCGGCATTTAACAAGGCGTTGAGTTGCGCAGCTATTCGTGCATGACATTCCTCAAATCTTTAGATCCAGTAGCCTTGAACTCCATATAGTCCCGGGGCCTTCCAGCTGCTCATTTTTTTGTTGATTTCGTTCACTGAAATGACTAGTTCTGCCTGTTTTGGACAGACTACTGCTTGCTTCAGGTCTTTCAACCATCCAGCATCCTTCATGTGCTCCTTGTCTTTGCTCCAGATGTCACTCCAAAACCTTTGACTCTCAATGTTATCTGGCATCAACTTTTTCATCTGTACACTCTCCATTTATTTCCGTATAGAATCTCTTCTGATCTACTCTGAATAACCTATTCTGGTGGTAACCCTTCATTCTTTGGTCGTATCTAACCATCTTTGCTTTCTTTGCAACGAGGCGCTGTTTCAGTTCCTCCACTACTGCTTTCAGGCCCTTTCTTTCAATATTTTACTTCCTTTTCAGCGTCCTGTATTTTTGTTTGCTTTTAAGCTCCACTTTCTCTTTTCGGTCTAACACAGAAATGTCCTTCGAGAGCATATCTAACCCTGCCTGGATTCTTCTTTTCCACCATGGTTCTTTTCTTTTGCCACTCCCATTAAATTTCTTTTCCTTGTCATCAACATACACATTTTCTGCTACAATAATACTTGCTACCTTGATCAAATTATTTTTTTCTGTGATGTTGTTTGTTTTGATGTATTTCAGAATTTCATTGACATTTTCGTTTCTTGGCTCAATTTCCATCGATCGAATAATGTCGCTATCCTTCTCCTGTAGCCATGCCTTTATTCTGTCGTAGATTGCCTTTTGTTCATCTGTCATGTCACCAATAGTTTTATTGTCTTCAAAATTTTTTACCTAATGAGAGACATATAGATTATTATTATTATTATTATTATTATTATTATTATTATTATTATTATTATTATTAATTACATTTCAATATCTAAATTGTAGCCAGATACTCCAGATACGTCACAATATTTCCAGTAATATGGAATTTCTTGGAGATCTTTAATATTTACGAAAAGGTGAATCTATTTTAGAAGACCAACAATAAATTTGGTGATACGATAACTTTTGGAGGGAAGCTCCTAAGATATTTGAGAAGGTTTTTTTTTTAAGATTAAGCTATTTGGGGGTGTTCCCAAGTTATAACCGGAAGTCAATGAAACTACACCGGAAGGACTTTATAGTCATTGCAGAAGTTCTGAATGAATGAAATGGTGAACATTTGTTGATAAACAGAAAATGGTGAAAGTAAGTCATCTGTTGACGAGAGATAAAAGAAGTATATAGCATTCTCTTACCCCTCTCACACACATACACACACACACATAAACACACACATACATATTTACGAGTCTATATGTGTATATATATATATATATGTGTGCATGTGTGTGCATCTACGTATGTATACATACATATATATATATATATATTATAATATATATATATATATATATATATATAATATATATGTATATATATATATATATGTATGTATATACACCACACATATACATAATACAAAAATATTATATATACACGTGTGTGTGTGACTACAAAGACTTGAGTGGGTGGTTGACACAGCTAATCGGTGGTTCCTAACGGATCGTGGGGAAATATACTTACAGCAAATTATCACGTGAAGCCAGGACTAGAAAGGTTGGGGTGGTTAAGGAAGAATTAAGACAGACGGACATAAACACACGCATACATATGCACTCACACACACGTACATATTAGATATGTGTGTGTGTATGCGCGCGTGTGTCCGTGTGTGTGTGTGTGTGTGTACGAATATGTTCGTGCGTGCCTGGTAACCGAGAACAAACAAGACCCAAGGCCACCACGTAGAAAAAAAATTAAACAGTCTCAGAAAGATGGCTGACATATTCAAATTGATTCATAAAGAAGAAAGAAAAAAATGAAAATGAAGGGGTTCTACCAATCCTAACAAAAGCACGCTGCGTGGCAGCATCAGGTGGCTTCTCTTCATCCGTGCCTATCATGGCACTCTCCTACGATTGTTGGACACTAAGTGACCGTCGTCCGGTCCCCTCGCTGACAATGCATCAAACGCAGTTATTCAAATGCTTCATTCATGTTGAGAGTTAGGAGACCACGTGATATTGCGTGTAACGTCCTTAGATGATTTTTCAGCTTCTTGCCTCTCTTATCAAAGGCGTTATTCCCATCACATGAAACTTGTAGCTGATGTTTTCGTGCACCATACATCCGATAGTGAACGCTACCACATTGAGACACCTCGTGATGGCCCTCATCCAGCGCTGAAGTAAACAGAGTACAAGACATACAACACAAGGAATATTCCCCTTCTTCAGTTGTCCCTGTTTCGTCTACTCCGCGTTTCGAAGGTAAGGACAAGACGCGACTTCGTTGAAACAATTCTTCCCGCAAAGCAAATTAAATAAAATTTAAGATTTTTGCGGAGAGTAAAAGTGGTAACAAGAACAGGATAGTAAGAACAAAACAGTAAAAACAATAAAATAAGTAAAAACAGTAAAAGGCAAAACAATGAGAACAAAACAGAAAAAACAAACATTAGTCAAGACGATGGAAAAATTATTCTGAACGCTTAAGAAGACAGCTTATGAAGAGACAGGATAAGCAGGTCTGGTCTTGATGATGATGCCAGTTGGAAAGATGGCTTCCCTCTGATCACGTGCCAGAGAGAGTCGAGGAGGAAGAGGAGGAGTAAGAGAGAGGTAAAGGTGATATATATATATATATGTGTGTGTGTGGTGTGTGTGTGTGTGTATGTGCATAAATACACACACATGTATATATATATATATACAATGTATATATATATATACATATATATATATATACATGTACATGCATATATGTATGTATACATATACCTATGTACACTCATACACACATATATACACCCGTATATCCATATATAGCATGTACTTTCCATAGTAAAAGTCGTATCTGTTTTGAAGAGGGCGTTACTGGTAATTTTCCTGTTTACTGATGATAGAATAGCGATTAGAACGCACACCACATCTATCTACCCGTCTCTTTCTGTCTGTCTCTGTCTGTCTGTCTGTCTGTCTCTCTTTCTCTGTCTGTCTGTTTGTTTGTCTGTCTGTCTCTCTGTATATATATATTATATATGATATATATATATATGTGTGTGTGTGTGTGTGTGTGTGTGTGTGTGTGTGTGTATGTATATATACATGGATGGATGTAAAGGGATGTATGTATATAGACACAGGCAACCAACCATCCACATGCCTCCCCACCCAATCTCTTCGTGCTGGGATTTCTCATCATTGTACCCCCACTCCGTGGCCTTTCCTATTTTGACATTCTCACCACATCCCCCACCCCTGAAACCCCATAACAAATCCCCTTTTGCCCCCGTTACAACCCATCTCCGATAAGCACCTCTCAGTGATGGCGTTTGTGGCGGCCGCGATGGTGAGTGGCGCTGGTGTTGGTGGGTGGGGGGGGTAATGGCCGCGATGACAATGATATAGTATCGTCGTGGTGGTGGTCACATTGTGAGACTGGATTGGTAGTATTGGTGTTCGAATGGGAAGTGGGGCAGGAGCAATACATAGTGTCACAGTGGCCACCCCAGAGGACTGCCCTCCCCCACCACCACCTTCTGCACTCTTCTTCTGTCTCGACTCATGATGATGACTTAGTAAAGCCACTAGTTTCCCCTCTGTAGTCATATCCCTCTACTACTACTACTACTACCACTACTACTATTACCACTACCACTACCTCTACCACTACCATCACTACCACCACCACCACCACTACTACTACCACCACTACTACTATTACTACTACTACTACCACCACTACTACTATTACTACTACTACTACTACTACTACTACCACTACCACTACTACTATTACCACTACCGCTACCACCACCACCACCACCACCACTACTACTACTACTACCACCACCACCACCACTACTACTACTACTACTACTACTACTACTACGTTTTCCCCCACCCCCACAATATCGCTGAATAATGTTATAAATAGAGGCGGTGGGGTCAGTCATTAGTCACAAATACAATGGCTGGGAACAGCATCGACTAAATCACTCGCAGCAGCAACAACAACAGCAACAACAAAAGCTCCAGTATCTAGAGAAACAAGCGTGGTGGTGGTGGTGTCGGTGTCAGCTGTCAGCTGATCGATTCCCAATACTGTCATCACTTGTCACGAAATTATTCTAAGTTCTGTAAACATGGGAAACTCTTCGTAAACCGTTCTTTACTTTTTCCCCGTCTACGCCCCCCCCCCATACCATCTTCAACCGTCGTCGTCATCGTCGTCCTCGCCACCGCCGCTGCCACCGTTGTTGTCACTGTTCTTCTTCTTCTTCTTGCCTTTCTTTCTTTTCTTTCTCCTCCTCCTCCTCCTCCTCCCTATTTCTAAACCTGTTTCCCTCCCCCCCCCTATTAATAACCACACACTTCATTGCCATTATCTCTGCAAGACAATATGGCCGGCGGAACACTGATTGATACACAATTTGTCTCTCTTCCCAGTTTCAGTTCAAATCCTAGCACAGCTTATCTCTAAAAGCAACTTGTCTCACTAATACTACACACACATACACACACTCTCTCTCTCATTATATGCACGCTTCCCTTCTCTGGATCTTTCCTTCTCCTATGTTTCCGACGAAGAGCTCCACTCGAAACGTTAAACCCTCCTTCTTTCCTTCTTTCCTGAGCGACCAATAATACTATATTTGTTCCACGTCTTCGCGTTGTTGTGTTTTTTTGTGCTTTCTTGTTTGGATTAACTATATATATATATATATAGTTAATCCAAACAAGAAAGCACAAATATAATGCATATATGTATGTATATATGTATAATATGTATATATATATGATATATATATATGGATATATATATATAATATATATATATATAATATATATTATATATATATAATATATATATGTATGTATATTATATATATATATATATATATATATATATATATATATATATATATATATATATTATATATATATATATATATATATAATATAATATGTATGTATTATATATATATATATAATATATATGTATGTAATATATATATATATATATATATATATATATATAATATATATATATATATATACTATATATATATATATATATATATATAATATATATATATATATATATATATATGTCTGTATATATGTATGTATGGTGTGTGATGTGGGTTTCTTTAAAGCTAAACTGGATCTCTTCTTATCAGGGGTTCCAGACGAACCTACCTCTCGGCAGGAAACACACATGCGGGCAGCGGCGTCGAACTCCCTTGTTGACCAAGTGCCACGTATCAGAGGAGCTTTCACATACTAGTGTAGCACAATCAACGGTAGTGCTCCAGCATGACCGCAACTTTTGGGCCGAAACATTCTTAAGGATTTAAGGATATATATATATATATATATATATATATATATATATATATATTACCGTTTTTTTGCGGCTCTAAATAACTCGTCGCCCTTTTCAAGCTTAGCCAGGTTCATGGGCCCAGTTTCCCGGTTTCTGTGGCGTATGTGTTCCCTCCAGCTGGACGGGACACCAGTCCATCGCAGCATTACTCAAGAAACAGGAAGAGCGAGTGAGAGAAAGTTGGGGTGAAAGAGTACAACAGGGGTCGCCACCACCCTCTGCCGGAGCCTCGTGGAGCTTTTAGGTGTTTTTGCTCAATAAACACACACAACACCTGGTCTGGGAATCGAAACCGCTATCCTCTGACCGCGAGTCCGCTGCCCTAACCACTGGGCCATTGCGCCTCTGCTCTAAATAACAACCGCGTTAAATCCCTTTTGCTGCGGGGTCCGAAAGGGATCTGAAGAACATAAAACATGGATTTGGGATTCTTTATTTCGTCTGTTACACATGTTTCTGTGTCCAGTTATTGATGATGTGGATCTCGGTCTAACAACGACGACAACAACAACAACCACTGATACCTTCACTGCTTGATCATGGTTGCACGACCTGCTAGAAATAGTAGCTACATCTCCCTGAATCGCTGCCAATTATCTTTAAAAACGTCACCTCAGATAACGTATTCAAGGTTATGTTACAGAGGGAAAATAAAATCGAGATGGTCACCGCTGGAATGTCTTTCACTAAAGGTCTGTGCCCATACTACCACCACCACCACCATCACAACAACAACAGCACATCATCATCATCCAAGTAAAATGATAGCCACATTTCACCTCAATCTCCTTCCTATTCAATTGCCGTCACGTGATTGAGTAATTAGCCATTAGGGTTGACAATTAGCAGGAGTGGAATTTGAACTAAAGACTCTAAGAATCGGAACAGATGCAACCCGTCCAATTCGCTGGCAATCAATCCTACCAATCCACTGTTCTGGATTACTCTTATTTTATGCACAAATACCGAAATATTGAAAGGCAAACATTGATTTCGGCCCGATTTGAACTCAGAACTCGGACAGCCGGAGAAGATATACGGGCAAACGTTTTACCGACCGCTCCGACGATCTCGGCAATTGACCGCCATTTGCAATATGTTATATACATTTCCATCATGTATGTGTATGCTCCAGTGATGATGCGGTCGCGGATGTATATAACAGGCTGTATAAACCCGAAATACACTCAGCGCAGCCGACACAACGCCACGTGACACCGGATGTCTTCTCTTCACTGATAACATAGCAACAATGTAATAGGTACGATGGACACATTTAATATCAGAACTCCGTAACAACACACACACACACACGCACACACACACATACACGTACAAGCATATATACACACATATAAACTAACTTGTTAGAAGTTAAATAAGTTGTTAGATTGGATTAAAAATAACATTGTCAGAAGAGAAATTCTCTCTCTCTCTCTCTCTCTCTCAATCTATTTAAACACACACGCACACACAATCACTCACATACACACACTCACTAACACACCCACACGTACTCCGCAGGGTACATCAATAATTAGTCTTAGCGAGGTTTCCATTTATATTGTTTTTCCAAAAGTGCTCAACAATTGTTTATATAACTTACGAATTACGAGGCTATGACATTAAGTCTAAGAAAAAAATGGAGAACAAACAGAAAGAACTAATTTCTAAATGCATGATACAATGCAATTATGCATGATGTGTTATATATATATATATATATATATATATATATATATATATATATATATATATATATATATATATATAAAATATATATATATATATGTATACATATATATGTATATATACATATATATGCATATGTATATGTATATACATATATATACATTTATGTACATATATACACATACATGTATATACGTATGTATATATATGTAATATAGATACATATATATATTATACATATATATACATATATGTATATGTATGTATATATATATATATTATGAATATGAATATGCGTGATATATATGTATGTTTCTGCGTATATGTATATACATGTATATATAATATAATATAATAAAGATAACATTGAGCAACATATGGAGATCAGAAGTTTGTTAGGGTTTGATGTGAAACGGACCGGATAATTACTTATGACTTGTGTGTGTGTGTGAAAAATACATTTACTTTTAACGTGTGGAGGTAGATTAACATGGTAGTGGTGGTGGTGGCGATATTGCCATCATTTCTTCGTTGGGGGAGGCTGAAGGGTTAAGAGTCGTGATGAAGGATGTGGCTATGGCGGTGGGTGGTGTTGGTGGTGGTAGTTATCTTGATAGATGAGGATTTTGGCGTGTATAGTTTTGAATATGGTAGAATTTCATTTCACTTTAAAATGACCATCACCACCGGAGTTGGCACCCAACCACCAGGACCATACAACTAAGACCACCACCACCACCACCACCATCACCGCCACCGCCACCGCCACCAATCACACCCTTACCACTACCGCCGGTGCAATCTTCCCGCCTCCGCCGCTGTTGCACATTTCCGTGAGTCATATAACAAACCCGTTCTTCCACCTCGATGCAATCTGTTGAAATATATGCACATGCACAGATGTATTTATGCACCATTTTGTGCACGCAACAATAACATCTATTGATGTCTTATTGATAGCTGCATTTACATTTAGTGTATGTAAATGCGTGCGTTTGTGTGTGTGGGGGGGCGGAGGACATTGCACTTCAAGAGGCAAAAGAACAACAAAAAAGAAAAACGAGTACAAAAACAAGGGCGTCGGTAACAATATGACTCCAGACGGGGAAACATAGAAGGACTCCCTTTTTATATCGCTTAGTCAGAAAAGAGGGCACTGACCCCGATCACCATTTTCTGGGATTTCAAAGTTGTTAAGAACGTGTTATAACAAGCAGTTTTGCGACAGTGTGTGTATCACATATATATATATATATATATATATATATATATATATATATATATATATATATTGTATATATATATATATAATATATATATAAGGTAAAATATGAAAAAATCAACGAAAATGCATATTCTATAGCCTTTTGCAAATAGAAAAAGGCTATTTATGACAGGTAGTGACAAATATATACATTTAGATTGACTGAGGTAGTAATACGAGTCATAAAGGTCATTATTATGACATGATTATAAGATGATAATAATTAGAGAACAAAACGAAACATATATACATACATATATATATATATATATATATATATATAATATATATATGTTATGTATGTATATATGCATTCATGTATGTATGTATGTGTGTATATTGTAAATGCAGCAAACTTTACAGAGGACAACCTAAGGAGAACTAAGTCTGACAAGTAAAGTATTTGCTTATACCTTCAGTGGGACGAAAATGTGTCGAAACGATTCGGACCGGAGTCTGTCATCAGAAAAAAAGAAAGAAGTGTAGAGAAATGGTCAGAAATAGAGGAAAGTGGGGGGGGTTATGAGGAGAAGGAGTGGGTTGTATGGATGCAAGTATAAGAGCCCCCCCCTCTAGAAACGGACATGAAGGAGAGTGATGTATATGTGTAGCTGTGCTGGGAATTTGGTAAAAATGCATTGGCTAGTTGGTGTGTGTGTGTGTGTGTGTGGTGTGTATGTGCATGTGTTTCTCCGTGTGTGTGCTTGTGTTTGGTGTGTGTGTGTATGTGTTTCTTCGTGTGTGTGTTTGGTGTGTGCGTATGTGTGTGTATTTCTCTGTGTGTGCGTTTGCGTGAATTCTTCGGTTGTGTGGCTCGAATGTGTACATGCAAGGAAGTGAAAGCCAGTGAGAGTGTGTGGGAATAAAGGGGGTCGATGAAGCATAGGGGGTGGCAAGAGGAAGGAGGAAGGGGTTGCTGGTACCTGCGCAAGGGGGTAACAAAAGTACATAAGGGTGTGAATACGTTTTTAAGCAAGACGAGAGGGTTTCTCACACACACACACACATCTCTATGCACACATGTGGCTCATTTGTTAAATACACGCATGTTTCTATATATACCTATACATATATATGTACATATCAGTGTGTGTATGTGTATACATATATGCATATATATAAACATATATATACACACACATATATACATACATGCATGTATATATATATTTCTTTACTACCCACAAGGGGCTAAACAAAGAGAGGACAAACAAGGACAGACAAACAGATTACGTCGACCCCAGTGAGTAACTGGTACTTAATTTATCGACTCCGAAAGGATGAAAGGCAAAGTCGACTTCGGCGGAATTTGAACTCAGAACGTAACGGCAGATGAAATACATCTACGCATTTCGCCCGGCGTGCTAACGTTTCTGCCGGCTCGCCGCCTTATACATGCGCGTATATATGCATACACATACGTACATAGGCGCATGCATAAATAAATATTTATGATTGTAATTAAAACGTTACTTTTTTTTATAGTTTTAAAAACGCGTTTACCATTTTTTTGTAATCTTCTTAGAATTAATTTCTAAAAGGTTAAATCTTGACAGCCTTGTCATTAAATCTCGAATATATTTCGAAAAAGGCGCGTCTAATCGCTTCAAAATCCACATATATAGATACATAAATATACACACATTTACACACACCACACACACATATATATATATATAATATATATATATATATATATATACTAGTCTGGATAGAATTAACATATCGGCTCTATTCTAGCAAAAACTGTCCAATGAAAGGCAACGGGAAACTCAGAGTAACAGGTCTTGTTGAATTTTCTGCTGCTTTAAATAAAGTATATATATATATATATATACTTTTGAGGATTTTGAGCTGTGTTCTTTCCGTGATGTTAGCTCAGTTCCAGTCGCTTATGAGGAGAAAATAAGGAACCATCGATTATATATATTTCTGACAGAGCAATGGCACAACGCCGCCGCAGAAATCATTAATTATTAATTAAACTTTTCACTTGTAAATAGCGGAAGTGATTACCAGAGCGCCATTAGTGAAAGGTTATGAGGAAGGCTGAGAAAGAGGTAATGTAAGAGAGAGAGAGAGAGAGATAAAGAGGGAGAGGGAGAGAGAAAGAGAGATAGGGGTGGAGAGTGAGAGAGACGAGGTGTGGGAAGAGGGTCGTGATAAATACGAGGTAGGAAAATAAATACGTGTGGCTGTGTTGGAGACAATTAATCTTATAAGACTTAATTTATTAATTGGCTGAGATAATTGACACCTTTCACTCGCGGTGTGGTCCCTGTATTCTCTACCAAAGAAACATAATGTACAAAGTAAAGAAAATTTAATAAAGGAATTCGGATTGCGACCCGTTTCACACGAGCTGGAGTGAGAGAAAGAGAGAGAGAGAGGGGGTGGAGAGAGACGTAGAGAAAGAAAAAGAGAGACAGACAGAGACAGTGAGGGAGACAGGCTTATACAATAGAACCTCGTTTACGAAATTAATTCGTTCCTCAAGGCTCGAAATGTTCGTAAATCGAAACTGTTTTTCCCTATTGGAAATCCAAGTGAAGGCTCAGCAAATTGAAGCAGGGATGTACAATGAGCGAAACCTAGGCCGCCAACTGACGCCCTCTCGCTGACATTCTCAGCTTGTCGCTAAACCTTGTTCCTGGCTTGCGAGTTCGTTACTCGACACACCGTTCGTTACCCGAGGCGTTTTATGTTAGAAAAATTGTTCGTAAACCGAAGTTCCACTGTATAGTATCTCTCATGGGTTGCTCTTTTGTTGCAATTGACACCTCTCACTTGCAATGTCCGCATAATATTGTAACATTAACACTACGTCTAAAACAACAGCAACACCCGACCTATGTTTTAAGATCAAAGGCTTTCCAAACGTGACCATTCATTTTTTTTCAAGCTTCAATAGCCACAGTTTTCTTCATTATTTAGATATTAGTGTGTGATTTTAAGGAAGGCGAACTGCTGTTTCTAGCATGTAGAGTAGCCAAGAATTTTCCTCGTTAGTTGAATTTAGACATCGATGACATGACGCAGGAAGTTGACCATAAAACGGTGGAGCCCGTTGTTTCAGGT